>NC_141018.1:38433906-38549407 GCF_052327205.1 Somniosus microcephalus
CCCATCAAACACTCCCAGGCAGGTACAGCACGGGTTAGATACAGAGTAAAGCTCCCTCTACACTGTTCCATCAAACACTCCCAGGGCAGGTACAGCATGGGTTAGATACAGAGTAAAGCTCCCTCTACACTGTCCCATCAAACACTCCCAGGCAGGTACAGCACGGGTTAGATACAGATTAAAGCTCCCTCTACACTGTCCCATCAAACACTCTCAGGGCAGGCACAGCATGGGTTAGATACAGAGTAAAGCTCCCTCTACACTGTCCCATCAAACACTCCCAGGGCAGGTACAGCACGGGTTAGATACAGAGTAAAGCTCCCTCTTCACTGTCCCATCAAACACTCCCAGGGCAGGTACAGCGCAGGTTAGATACAGAGCAAAGCACCCTCTACGCTGTCCCATCAAACACTCCCAGGGCAGGTACAGCACGGGTTAGATACAGAGTAAAGCACCCTCTACGCTGTCCCATCAAACACTCCCAGGGCAGGTACAGCACGGGTTAGATACAGAGTAAAGCTCCCTCTTCACTGTCCCATCAAACACTCCCAGGGCAGGTACAGCGCGGGTTAGATACAGAGTAAAGCTCCGTCTACACTGTCCCATCAAACACTCCCAGGGCAGGTACAGCATGGGTTAGATACAGAGTAAAGCTCCCTCTACACTGTCCCCATCAAACACTCCCAGGGCAGATACCGCACGGGTTAGATGCAGAGTAAAGATCACTCTACACTATCCCATCAAACACTCCCAGGGCAGGTACAGCACGGGTTAGATACAGAGTAAAGCTCCCTCTACACTGTCCCATCAAACACTCCCAGGGCAGGTACTGCATTGATTTCTTTGTGGGTTCAATGATGAGACCTTTATGAAAGAGAATGGCCTAGAAATTCATTGTAGCCACTTTTGGGGCGGTAAAGTCGGGCGGCTGCTAAAGTTTGCGCCTGCCGCCAAATCAAGGCCACTTCTGCGATATTCATTAGCTTCGCCCTAAGAGTTTGCTCGAGCGCTAAAACTGGCGCTGGACGCCTCTCTTTAGGCGCTAAGCCGGAGGTGCTGAGCGAGAGCGCCGAGGCCGGGCGCAGTGCAGGTGCGGCCATCTCGTGATTGACAGCAGACACCCTGGCGCCGGCCAGCTCTTAAGGGGGAAGGGTCGACTTGGTCTGCTGCCACGCCCTGGATAGTGGAGCCCTCCAGCTAGGCCTGAACACTGCTGCTGGACCCAAATAACGCCTGAAGCCATGCAGAAGGCCCGTGAACGAGCGCAGCGCTTCTCAGAGCGTGATCTGAGTGTGCTGGTTGGTGGTGTGGAGAAGAGGCGCCATATTTTGTACCCGGACAATGGCAGGAAGGCGCCGGTCCGCGTCTACCGGAGAGCCTGGAGGCATGTCGCCAGCAAGCTGTCAGCCAACAGCGAGATCCCCAGGACCGGTGTCCAATGCCGCAGAAAGTTTAATGACCTCACGCGGATTGTCAGGGTGAGTACCCTTTCCAGTGTCCTCCTCATCCTTGCATGTGCACCTCACATTATGGGCAAAGGGACCTGAAAGCCCGAATGGCCAGCCCTCATCCAGCAGCTATGGGACAGGCATGAACATCAATTGCACATTCTGCACTTAACACACTGGCCAAGCTATTCCACCATGGGAGGCAGTGCACACAAGATCAGGGCTACACACTGGCCAAGCTATTCCACCATGGGAGGCAGTGCACACAAGATCAGGGCGACACACTGGCCAGGCTATTCCACCATGGGAGGCAGTGCACACAAGATCAGGGCGACACACTGGCCAGGCTATTCCACCATGGGAGGCAGTGCACACAAGATCAGGGCGACACACTGGCAAGGCTATTCCATCATGGGAGGCAGTGCACACAAGATCAGGGCTACACACTGTACTTAGAGGCCGTCCTTTCTCTTGCAGGCCAAGCTGGCCAATAATAGGAAGAGCCGGACTGCGACCGGGGGAGGCCGACCGCAGATCCAGCCGCTCACCGAGCTGCAACATCGCGTGGAGCGCATCATGGGTGGCCGGGTGATTGGCCCCGTTGCATGTGGAGATGCCGACCCTGTTCTGGGCACCAATGGTAAGGACATCAACGTTTGGACCTCTCTCGTCCCACTTGCGCATCAGATCTACATCCTTTGCCACTGTCCGACCAATGCGCTGAATGCCACCACTCATGCATCCCTCGCTGACGCCTCTCCTCACTCTAAAGCTACTCTTGTGCCTTCCTGCTTTCAGATGGTGAGGAGGAGGTCCCTGAACTTGCCAGTGACAGCCCCTCAGAAGAGGAGGAGGAGGAGGAGCAAGAGGAAGGCGGCCCATCAGGAGAACCCTCATCCGTGGCAACCCATGCGAATGTAGGGGACACGTCTTCCCTGGAGGGGAGCGTGGCGGAAGTGTCAGAGGGGAGGGGAGCTCATGGGACCTGCGGCCTGCAGAAGTGCGGGAGGGGGGTGGAAGCTCAGCGGCATTCTCCCCAGAGGGGGGAAGGTTCGGAGGGGAGTCCAATTGCTGGGCCCAGCGGCGTCCAGCAACGCAGGAAGGGTCGGCCAGCTCGGCGGCCTTCTCCCCAGAGGGAGAGTCCGGCCTCCAGTCCGGAGATGGTCTTCGCCGAGGAGATGGAACGCCTCGAGGACTTGTCCGCGGACTCGGAGCGCCGGCACACGGAGCTCATGGGGGTAGTGGCACGGTTGCCTGAGGCCATCGAGTCCCTCTCTCGGAGTGTCACCGACGTCGGGGCCTCACAGGCCATCAGTTTGGCAGAATTCGGGGCAGAGCAGGCAGCGAGTCGGGCGGCATTCGGGGCAGCTCAGGCAGCGAGTGGGCAGCTGATCAGTGGTGCCGTGCAGTCACTGGGTGCTCTGATGAGGTCACTGAACAGGTCAACACGGGCACTCACTGCTGCCACACTCGCTGTGTCAGCCAGGCATCGCCAGGGCACCCGGCGCGCTGCAGCAGCTCAGCGGTCTGTCCCTTGGCAGATTGGTGCGCATGCTGCAGTGCTGGCCCGGGCGAGTGCCAGTGTCTCAGGCGACCAGCGAGCGCCTGCCATTCGCCAGCTTGCCCCCATTCCTCCAGCCGCCACTGCCACTCCCCCAGTGGAGCTGGCCAGCCACAGCTGCAGCATTCAACAGCCGCCCGCTCGACGGCCAGACCTCGACTAGGCCGACCCCCAAGGGCATCTGCCGTCACGACATGTGCCCCTCTGGAGCCTGCCCCCAGCCTTGCAGCAGCCAATGGCCTTACTTTGAGGAAGAGCAGCAGGGCGGGCAGGGGCCACACAAAGATGGCCAAGGCATCGCCCTAGCGGGCCAAAAAGTTGAATGTGTGGTCAGTTGTGTTTGTTTTTTGAGGCCGAGAATTGGATGTTTGTTTTTTGAAGGCCGAGGATGTGATGATTGTTTTTTACGAAGGCCGAGGATGACGGCCATTTTAGTTGCACTGTTTTGTTAATCCTCTCCAGGTTGTGGGAGCGAGTAATGTGTTTGAGTGTTTTTTGGGGGTTTTGTCTGTTTTTGGTTTTCATGTGGGAAGGGCCCTGAGTTTGTACAATAAAGCATTTTATTTATTAACATTGTCCATGTTTGATCTTTGAAGTGTTTGTTGCCTTAACCAGCTGAGGGCTTGCGGAGCGGCTGCAATCATGCTCTTTCATTGGCACAAGCCATTCCCTGACAGGGGGCCTAGAAGTGACGTTCAATAAGCCGCCGACGGGCGGCCCTTGGACCTTCTGCCTCCCTCCTGGGCTGGTACTCCTCGTCCTCCTCCTCCTCATGCTCCTCCTGCTCCTCCTCCTGAGGTGGGGGTCCAACGTGAGGTGGCAGTGCCTGAGTCCTGCGGATAGCCAGGTTGTGCAGCATGCAGCAAACGACGACGAATTGGGAGACTCGCTCCTGCGAATACTGGAGGGCTCCCCCGGAGCGATCGAGACAGCGGAACCATTGCTTGAGGACGCCGATTGTTTGTTCTATGATGTTCCTAGTCGCTTGATGGCTCTCGTTGTATGCCTCTTCAGCAGGGGTCGTGGGCGCGCGGAGCGGGGTCATGAGCCAGATAAGCCATCCTCTTGGGTGAGGCTGTGCCTGGAACATGTCAGCCACAGTTGTCTGTCGCAGGATAAAGGCATCGTGGCTGCTGCCTGGAAAGCGGGCATTGACAGCTAGAATGCGCTGCCTGTGGTCACACACCAGCTGTACATTGAGGGAATGGTAGCCCTTCCGGTTGCGGTAATCCTCGGCATGCTCCAGAGGTGCCCGCAAAGCCACATGTGTGCAGTCAATGGCGCCCTGCACCATGGGGAAGCCCGCTATTCTTGCAAATCCCACTGCATGCTGCTGCTGCTTGTCCAGGGTCATGGGGAAGGAGATGAATTGATGTCTCCTTCTGAAAAGGGCTTCGGTCACCTGGCGGATGCAGCAATGCACGGCGAACTGGGAGATGTTAGCGATGTCCCCAGCAGCGGATTGGAAGGAGCCGGTGGCATAGAAGTTGAGAGCCACCGTCACCTTCACTGCCACCGACAGAGACGTCCTGCGCATCAGCTGTGGCTGCAGATCTCTGTGAAGCAGCTGGCAGATGTCTGCAACCACCTCCCTTCTGAATCGCAGCCTCCTAACACACTGTGCGGCAGACATGGTCAGATAGGAGGACTGCTGGCGGTATACCCTGGGTGGGTAAGGCCTCAGTTGGCGACGCCTGTTGTCCCCTCTGCGTCTAGCCAGGGCTGCCACTCTCTCACGGCGTCTGTAAGCCCTTCTGGCATAAGGCTGAAAGTCAGCGTTGGCACCCAATGCAGCCCCCATTATATGCTGGCAAACACTGAGCTCTCAATGAAGGCAAAGATAATTGCTAAGCTCTGGCCTGAGCCAAAACCAGTAAGCTCTCCTCCTTGGTCTCTCCGTGCAGCAGGGCGCATGCTAAGACTTTGCGCCGGCGCTAAATGTGTACTGAAGTTGGGGCGAGGCGCAGACCGCGCTGCGCCCGGGCGCTAAGCGCCTAGCGCTCAAAATCTACTCCTCCTAAGGCGCTAACGGCTGGCACGCCCAACTGAATTTCTAGGCCAATGACTTTTAATCTAAAGTCTGTTCAACTCTTTATACAGCTTTACAGGAGACACGATGCTTGTGATGCATCTAGAATGAAACCGAAACTAAACTGACTGCCTTGCTTCTCTCGGTCACATGCCCTCTGCTGGTCAGGCACAAGCAATCAATACATGCAAACATGCTATTAAGGCATCATAATCGAACAGGCAAATACCATCTCTATTTGCTGATATCATTACATCTCCTTTTCTTAAAACAAAAGTATTTTACTTTTAACTAACATGTTTTCTTTGTATTAATCTGCATTTTAACTGTAACACTTAATGAACTTACATTATCATTATCATGAACAAGGTTTTTTAACCTTGCTTTGTGTGTTCACATGAAATATGTCAATACACTAGAACTTGAAGAAAGAATAAGATAACATTACTTCCTTCTATAACAATAGTCCTTAAATTTGCTCAATGAGTCTCTCAGGAGGCTTTACGTGTCTTGAGGATTTTCTGATTGATTGTCCTTGAATCTGAGTTGTTGCCTCAGATGATGTGTTCTCAGCTGTGTGATCAGGTTGTTCAACAGTATGTCTCTTGACCTGCTGTGGCTGGTCCCATGAGAAGATCTCGACGATTTCTTCTCAGAACAGCACCCTCATCTGTCTGAATGGTGTATGATCTTGGTTGAACTTCACTCAGGACAGTTCCCTTCTGAGTCCATGTGTTTGTTTTGTCTTTCAACCTTACTTGATCACCAGTGTGGAGTTCAGGTAGGTTTTGTGTTCCTCTGTCATAGTAGTACTTTTGCTTTTCTTTCTGTTGTTCTTTGAACTTCCTCACTTTCTCCCCCTCTTTTGTTTTCAGGAGGTTCTCCGGGATGGGTAGGTTTGACCTTAGCCGACGTCCCATCAGGAGTTGGGCTGGTGACTTACCACACTCGAGCGGCATTGTGCGGTATACAAGCATGCTTTGGTAGAAGTCAGGTCCACTGTCTTTTGCCTTGTACATCAGTCTTTTCACTGTCTGGACCGATTTTTCCACTAGTCCATTGGACTGTGGATAGTGAGGACTTGACGTTGTGTGGACAAAGTCCCACTCTTTGGCAAAGTGTCGGAAACTTGCATTGTAAAACTGGGGTCCGTTGTCTGTGAAGACCTCGCTTGCCACGCCATGTCTGGAGAATATGGCTTTCATACATGTTATCACAGCATCTGCAGTGGTGGTGTACAGTCTACAAACCTTTGGATACAGGGAGTAATAGTCTGTGACTACAAGATAGTCCTTCCCTTGACATACGAATAGGTCAGCGCCTACCTTCTGGTAAGGTCTGTCTGGTGCTGGGTGTGGCTTTAGTGGTTCTACCGGATTGCTTGCTCGATATTTCAGGCATATTGTGCAGTTTGACACCTCATTTGTCACATCTTGGTTGATTCGTGGCCAGTACATCACCTCTCGTGCTCTTTTCTTACACTTTTCAATTCCCAGATGTCCTCCATGGATCTTTTTTAACAGCTCTTTTCTCAGACTCTTTGGGATAACTATTTTACTTCCTTTGTAGATGATGTCTTCGACCACTGATAGTTCCGCCCTGCAGTTCCAGTACTCTGCCATGTCAGGTGAGCAGTCTTGCTTCATGTTGGGCCATCCATCCAAGATGCTTTTTCTCAGTCGTCTCATTGTTTCATCTTTGTTTGTCTCAGTCTTTATGAGCTCCATTTTTGCATCTGCTATGGGCAGTGCACTTGTGATCATGTCCACGTAGGCGTTCACTTTTTCATCCATTGTGGTGTTTGCGGGCTCACTTGGGTCAACAGTTCTGGACAACGTGTCTGCTGTATACATCAGCTTACCCGGTGTGTACGCAACATTCAGTGTATAGCGTTGCAGCCTGATCATCATTCTTTGTATTCTAAGCGGACAGCTATTTAGTGGCTTTTGGAACAATGCAATCAAGGGCTTATGGTCAGTCTCTACACTGATTGCTTGTCCTGCCACAAACTGGTGAAATCTTTCACAGGCGTATGTGATGCTGAGCAGCTCCTTTTCTATTTGAGCATATCGCGTCTCCGCGTCTGTCATTGAGCGCGATGCATATGCAATAGGTTGCCAGTAGTCATATTGTTGCAGAAGAACGGCACCGAGCCCACTCTGTGATGCATCTGATGATATCTTGATGGGTCTCGCTGGGTCATAAAACCTCAGAACTGGTTCCTCTGTGAGCAGTTTCTTTAGATCGCTCCATGACTTCTCATGCTCATGATTCCATTCCCATTCTATGTTCTTTTCAGTTAGTCTTCTCAGTGGCACCATCTTTTCTGAGAGGTTGGATATGAATTTCCCAATGTAGTTGATCATTCCATTAAACCTCTGCATGTCCTTTTTGCATTGTGGCTTTGGCATATTCTCAATGGCGGACACCTTTCTGGGATCTGGTCTGATGCCCTCACTGCTAAGGATATCTCCCACGAATGTCAGTTCTGTCACCCCGAGCTGGCATTTCTCTCTATTCAGCTTCAGGTTTGTTTTCCTTGTTGCTTCCAGCACTTTTTTCAGTCTCTCGTCATGCTCAGTTCTCGTGGTTCCCCATACTATGATGTCATCCATTGATGTATCAACTCCCTCCAGGTGCTCATAGATCATATGGATAGTTTTGTGATACACTTCAGGAGCTGAGGCAATGCCAAATGGTAACCTTAGGAATCTGTATCTGCCAAAGGGACTGTTGAACGTGCACAGTCTTGAACTTGCTTCGTCCAGCTTCATCTGCCAAAATCCTGATGATGCATCTAGCTTGCTGAAATATTTTGCATTTGTAAACTGTGCCATGATTTCCTCACGTGTAGGAAGCTTGAAGTGCTCTCTCTTTATTGCTCTGTTTAGATCTCTTGGATCCAGGCAAATTCTGAGCTTTCCATTCTTTTTGTCCACTACGACAAGGGAACTCACCCACTCAGTTGGCTCATCTATCTTCTGAATCACGTTCAGGCTTTCCATCCTGTCCAACTCTGCCTTCAGTTGCTTTTGAAGAGCAAACGGAACTTTTCTGCATGGATGTATGACCGGTGTCATACTTTTATCTACTCTGATCGTGTGTTCTCCTGGAATGCAGCCTAGACCCTTAAATAGGTCTTTGTACTCTTTCATGAGTTCATCATAGACTGTCTCTCCTTCGCTTTCCACAACGAGGACTCTCTTTACCAGGTTCAGTCTCTCACAGGCTTTTAAACCTAGTATGGCTTGCACCTCCTTTGGCACCACGATTAATGCTAACGTGTGCTCTCTGTCCTTGTGTGTCACTTTGACAATGCATCTTCCTTTCACTGGTATTTCAGTACCTGAGTATCCTGTCACTTTCACTTTGATTCCATGTATCTTTGGTCTGGGTCTAATTTTCTTAAAATCAGTCTCTGATATCACATTAACTTGTGCTCCAGTATCCAATTTAAATGGAATGTGTATGTCATTCATTTTTAGTGTCAACATCCAGTCTCTTTCTTCTTTTTTGTTTTCAGACACAACATCTACATAGAACTCCTCTATGTCGCTTTCATCTACTGCATGGACCTTGCTTTGTTGCATTTGGTTCTTACAGCAACGGGCATAATGGTTGTTCTTGTTGCAACTATTGCATGTTTTACCATATGCTGGACACTTTCTTGGTGGATGCTGTGTACCGCATCGACTACATGACTTTCGATTGTCCCTTTCATTTTCGTTCGCTGGCCACGCCTCTTTTTTCACATTGGCGCTCTTTTTGTTAAACGGTTTGTGTCCGTTCTTACTCACTGCATCCACGTTGCAGCTACTGTCACTGAACAGCTCCTTTGCCTGCAACTTCACAGTCTCTGTAGCCCTACACAGTACTATGGCTTTTCCCAGGTCTAGATCTTGCTCTCTTAGCAGTCTTTCCCTTAGACCATTATCTGGAATACCACACACCAGTCTGTCTTTTATCAGCGAGTCTGTCAGTCCCCCAAATTCACACGATTTGCTTCTGTTTCTCAGTTCAGTCACATACTGATCAATAGCCTCACCCGTTTTCTGTACACATGTGAAAAATCTGTGCCTCTCAAACGTCACATTACGTTTAGGTATGCAGTAGGCCTCAAACTGTTCCATTATTTTATCTAGCTTCATTTTGTCTCCATTAGCAGCGAATGTGAAGTTGTTATACACCTCCAGCGCTTCATCACCCACGACATGTAAGAACAGTGACGATTTCCTTTCATTACTTTTCTCGTCAGCTCCGATTGCTGATAAATACAACCCCAAATGTTGTTTGAACCTTCTCCAATTTTCAGCCACATTACCTGTCAACTGAAGCGTCGCCGGTGGGAGTAAACCTTCCATTTTTCACTTCGTTAGCTATTCTCTAATGGTAAGCAACGATGTTCTCTTTTGGCTTGCTAATTTGTGGAGAGCTGATTTAACTTCAGATTTTTTCTCTTCATCTCTTTCAATCCCACTTCTGACACCATGTATTGATTTCTTTGTGGGTTCAATGATGAGACATTTATGAAAGAGAATGACTTTTAATCTAAAGTCTGTTCAACTCTTTATACAGCTTTACAGGAGACACGATGCTTGTGATGCATCTAGAATGAAACCAAAACTAAACTGACTGCCTTGCTTCTCTCGGTCACATGCCCTCTGCTGGTCAGGCACAAGCAATCAATACATGCAAACATGCTATTAAGGCATCATAATCGAACAGGCAAATACCATCTCTATTTGCTGATATCATTACAGGTACAGCACGGGTTAGATACAGAGTAAAGCTCCATCTACACTGTCCCATCAAACACTCCCAGGGCAGGTACAGCACGGGTTAGATACAGAGTAAAGCTCCCTCTACACTGTCCCATCAAACACTCCCAGGGCAGGTACAGCACGGGTTAGATACAGAGTAAAGCTCCCTCTACACTGTCCCATCAAACACTCCCAGGGCAGGTACAGCACGGGTTAGATACAGAGTAAAGCTCCCTCTACATTGTCCCATCAAACACTCCCAGGGCAGGTACAGCACGGGTTAGATACAGAGTAAAGCTCACTCTATACTGTCCCAACTAAGCAGTTAGCAAGAGGGTCATTTCCTGTTCCACCAGTGTGACATTGTGGGATGGGGGATTTGGAGCTTGGGATGAACAAGAGAGGGAGGCTGAGTGAATCAGTGGTCGATGTGCTGTTACGAACAGGCGTGGAGTACACAATAGATTATCTTTATTTTGTATTGAAAGATGTAACTTTATTTCAGAGGTGAACGTTCGATATCGGGGCCCTACTGTGCTGCGTGTATCATTGGCTCTACAGCTCTCGGACAGAAACTGTACACCGCATAATACAAGCTTTTAACTTATCATTTATCTCGTTGCTGTTTGTGGGAGCTTGCTGTGTGTGAATTGGATGCTGCGTTTGACTACAAAACCACAGTGGCCACACTTCAGAATGAATTCATTGGCTGTGAAGTGTTGCAGTATGTTCTGAGGATCTGACAGTTGCTGTATGAATACAAGTTCCTCTTTCCATTCTGTTACCCTGTGTAAAATTCCTGCTGGTTGTCTCCATAGGATTGGGCGCATGACATTGACCCTTGATGGTAGCGAGCACATGAATCAGAGACACAACAATCATCCTCGCCCCACCCTCCATTTTATTTCAACGTCTCATCAAACATCTCAGGGTTCCATCTGTGAACGAGATCCCGCTCGAATGGAACTGTCAGGATTTTCTGCACACAGTTTATTACTGTAATGTTAGTGATTGTTTGATAAGAAATAGGAGCAGGTGTCGGCCATTTGGCCCCTTGAGCCTGCTCCGCTCCAGGTGAACCGCAAGCAAACTAAACCAGTCAGACCAGACAGTGGGAGAATTCCCTCAACTCACCACAGCCTGGGGGGCTTAAAATCGTAATGATTGAAAAAAAAAAGGATTCTGACATTTACTACATAATATCGGAAGTGTTTAAAAATACTGAGCGACAATGGCTCCGAGTCATAATAGACTTTTTAAAATGGTGCCGGCAAAGGTTTAATGGAAATGAAATCTCCTGTGAGCCACGTTCTAAGTGTTATACTCTACCGTGGTGATTGACACCTCGCCCCAGTATTGATTGTACAAGTTCCGTCTGCAATGCAGCTGATGAATCTCGGTAGCATTGGGTATTCCTGAATGCCAGAGAATTTCCAAGCAAGATTAAACGATTCTTCATCAGACACAGAAACCCACTCGCTTTACCCAAAAAACATGCTTTCCTCTATTTTAATAATCCTGTCCCAAAAAACCCTTCACTTTACGATCAGTCTTACAGTTATTGATTTTTGAATGTATAATTATAGAAAGAAACGCTCAGGACATCAGCCTGTTCTTGAGATTATTTTTGAATTAAAGCATCAATCCATTATTCATTTTATAAGCCTGACCAGCAGCCCCAGTAATACTGTCCTGGTCAAGAAATTGTGTTTTCCTCTTTGTTTAAACCAAAAATAAAGAAATTGTGTTTGGATGTGTGTAGAAAATTACTTGCAGCTGTCTCCAGTTAAACAATCCCAATGGACCAAACACCTTCATTCATCCTCATTCTATGCGATCCCAATGGGCCAAACCCTCCCATTCACTGTCAGTATATTGAATCCCAATTTGTACAGCCCATTTCCCGTTAATTCCCATTTTATAGAATCCCATGGCCAAATCTCTGCCATGGTTTACATTCTCAGTGAATAAACTCCTTCCCATTCACCCCAACACAACTAATGCCCTCTCATTCGCTTTTCATTTCACAGAAACTCAATGTGACTGATCTCTTCCCATTCATTCCCACTGTACAGAATCCCAATGAAGCAAACTCGCTTCCATTCATTGCTGCAGAATTCCTAATGTTATTCCCAGTTACTTCATAAAGCTCCCTGCACCAAATATATTCAACCAAGTGCCAAGTTACACCCAGTCAGTAGCACATTTTAGGAGGTCCAATGATTGTTACCTATAGTTTGCATAAATCAAAATCGACACACAGCCCTGAAACCACCAGAACATACAGTGCCATCGTATCCTGTGCCTGTCAGGATTCAGCTCTTAGTTGTTTGGCTTGGGTTGGGCAGATCTTTGTCAGATTGCTGATCAGTCCACACACTGGGATAAGACCCTCCTTGAGCTGCTCTCCAAAGTATCTCTCCTCAGGAGCCACAGAGTGGAGAAGTGAAGCTCTGCAGGTGACACTGCTGCCTGGTACATACCTCCATTAAATGGAGTCTTCAAGAAGTTCCCAATTCTAGATCCCACTTTAACCAGTATCCCAGTATAGTCCACCCATTGATCAGCAAATCCTTCAACTTTTACAAAGTATTTACAGCACAGATACAGGCCATTCGGCCCAACTGGACCATGCTGGTGCTTATGCTGGTGGAGCCCAGCACGTGAGTGCAAAAGACAAGGATGAGTGAAGGTGTTTGGTCCATTGGGATTGTATAGAATGCCGAGTGGATGATCCATATCGGCCTCCTCCTGAGGTCCCCACCTTCACAGAAGCCAGTCTTCAGCCAATTCGATTCACTCCACGTGATATCAAGAAATGGCTGAGCGCACTGGATACAGCAAAGTCTATGGGCCCCGACAACATCCCGGCTATCGTGCTGAAGACTTGTGCTCCAGAACTAGCTGTGCCTCTAGCCAAGCTGTTGCAGTACAGCTACAACACTGGCATCTATCCAACAATGTGGAAAACTGCCCAGGCATGTCCTGTCCACAAAAAGCAGGACAAATCCAATCCGGCCAATTACTGCCCCATCAGTCTACTCTCAATCATCAGCAAAGTGATGGAAGATGTCATCGACAGTGCTATCAAGCGGCACTTACTCACCAATAACCTGCTCACTGATGCCCAGTTTGATTTCTGCCAAGACCACTCGGCTCCTGACCTCATTACAGCCACGGTCCAAACATGGACAAAGGAGCTGAATTCCAGAGGTGAGGTGAGAGTGACTGCCCTTGACATCAAGGCAGCATTTGACCGAGTGTGGCATCAAGGAGCCCTAGTAAAACTGAAGTCATTGGTGTTGTGTATGTACCTTTAAGAGAATAACTGGTCTCAGACTGCAGTACCGGCAGTGACCACCCCTGTATAAAAGGCGCTAGTGAGCCTATGTGTTTTTAGTTTCACTATTGACTTCCACCAGTAAAGACTTATTTTGTTCACTCCTGCTGTCCGTGTCTCAATTATTCACGGACGTAACACTGGCGACGAGTAAGAAACGAACTTACCTGCAACTCGGCAGTACCTCAGACGATGTTATTGAAGGTCGAAGCCAGAAGAAAGAAAAAAATTTTAAAAAATAACAGCCAAAGAAACTCGAGAAACGGGCGTCGACCGTAGGCAACCGCCCTCCAAATCGTTGGATTGAAAACTTGCAGCAGAGACTGTCCAGAGCCAGGCTTGGTTCCTTGGTCTGTGGTTTCCCAGCTAATCGGGCTGGTGGCAGGTAGTGCAATGATACTTCCTGGACTGCGGCGGGCTAGAGCTCGAAAGCAAAGAGAGCGAGAGAGGGTGAAGCACACAGGGCGCGGCCGCTGCTTCGAAGCCGGGCAGCGTTCGGACCTAAGAAGAGGGAGGGAAGTGTCCCAGAGGGTCCGCTCCACGACGGGAAAATAATAAAAGAAAAAAAATCAATATTAAACGCGCAAGAAACCGTGGAAAGCAGCGCTAACAACAGCGGGGAAGAAGGCAAAGTGCGGGAGGCGCCATTTTGTTAAATTGGGGAAGAAGGCAAAGCGCGGGAGGCGCCATTTTAGATTTGCAAGATGCCGAAGACTGGCTGTATCACTGCTTTTGATAATACAATAGAGGACTGGACCACGTATGTGGAAAGAGTAGAGGTATATTTCGAGGCAAACGAAATAGCGGAGGGGAAAAAGGCACCGATATTGCTAAACTTAATGGGCGCTAGAACGTACGGCCTATTGCGGGACCTGATTACTCCAGCCAAACCGAAGGCGAAGAGTTTTAACGAAATTGTTGCTGTCCTACAGGAACACTTAAACCCTGCACCGCTGTTGATAGCAGAAAGATTTAAATTCCACAGGAGAACTCAGCACAAAGATGAGAGCAATGCTGAGTATCTTACGGAACTACGCAAGCTATCAAAGCACTGCCAGTTCGGAGCAGGACTGGCAGATACCCTACGGGACAAATTTGTCTGTGGACTCCTGAGTGAAGGAATACAGAAGAAGTTACTCTCAGAGAAAGAGCTGACGCTAGATAAGGCTTTCAGCGTGGCAGTATCATATGAAGCAGCAGCCAGGGGAGCTGCAGAAATTCAACAAAAACCACAGGAATACGGCACCCACGAAATGACACGGGGATTTGCAAAATGTTATCGCTGCGGCAGAACTAACCATAACCAGAAGGACTGCTGGTCCAAAGACAAAATATGCAGGCAATGCGGGAAGATGGGACACATTGCACGAGTTTGCAGGTCTGGGAAGAAGACCAGCGACAACAAAAAGGCTACTAAGGAACCGTACAAGAAAGTACAAAAGATGACGGACAGTAGTTCCGAAGACCAGATGAGCGATAGTGAATCCGGGAACAGGAGACTAAGCTGTCTCAAACTTCACAATGTAATCGCAAAAGAGGATCACCGAACCATTTGGGTCACCCTCACGATAGCAGGGTCCCAAGTTAAAATGGAATTGGATACAGGATCAGCGCTAACCGTCATGAATCGACGAGACTATGAGCGGCTATTTTCACACATACCCTTGAGAGAGACATCCATCATCTTGACGACGTATACGGGGCAAAAAGTATACCCCAGAGGAAAAATAAGGGTGCCTGTCGAATACAATGGCAAGAAAATACGGAAATTGTATCTCTACATACTGCCAAATGGTGGACCACCGTTATTGGGACGGGAATGGATCAGGAAGATAAACTTAGATTGGCATTCCATTCATGCAATGGCGGTGGATGGTAAAAAAGATGAAGACGTCACTCCTGGATGATTGTCAACAATCTTAGCTAACGCCAAAGAGGTATTTCAACAAGAACTGGGCACGCTTAAAGGCGTAACCGCCTCGATAAAAATAGAAGAGAATGCAGTTCCCAAGTTTTTCAAAGCAAGACCGGTACCATATGCAATTCGCCCAGCCGTCGAGGCAGAGCTGGAGAATCTGGAGAAGGCGGGCGTGTTGTCTAAGGTCGACTGGAGCAAGTGGGTGACACCCATCGTTCCTGTCATGAAGAAAACATTAAGCAATAAGTCTGGGGAGCCAAGGAAGATTCGCATCTGTGGGGATTTCAAGGTGACGGTGAACCCAATCCTTCAAACAGTACAATATCCTCTTCCAAGGATAGAAGACATCTTCGCCTCACTGTCTGGAGGGAAGCATTTTACAAAAATTGACCTAGCACAAGCATATTTGCAGATGGAGGTTGAAGAGTCCTCTAGGAAGTATCTCACGATAAACACTCACAAAGGTCTTTACCAGTATCATCGATTGGTATTCGGAGTAGCATCGGCTCCGGCGACATGGCAAAGAGCGATGGAACAAGTCCTGCAAGGGATTCCGGGGACTCAGTGTTACTTGGATGACATCCTTGTAACAGGTGAAGATGACAGTGAACACCTTAACAACCTAGAACAGGTGCTCACTAGACTACGGGAACATGGGCTGCGAGCCAACCGCCCCAAGTGCGAATTTTTTAAGAAACAGATATCGTATTGTGGCCACGTGATTGATGAAGAGGGGTTACATAAGTCCCCTGACAAAATTGAAGCGGTTGTTAAGGCCCCAGCGCCTGAAAATGTGTCGCAACTGAGGTCATTCCTCGGATTGGTGAATTACTATCATAAGTTTTTGCCGAATTTGTTGACAATTCTGCACCCACTGAACGCCCTGCTACGAACGGGGGTAGCATGGAAATGGAGCGATGATTGTAAGCGTGCTTTTCAGAAGAGTAAGGACTTAATCACTTCAAGGGAAGTTTTGGCTCACTACAACCCAGCACTGCCAATCAGGCTGGCATGTGATGCGTCTCCCTACGGCATTGGGGCGGTACTGTCATATAAATTCCTTGATGGTTTAGAGAGGCCGATAGCTTTTGCGTCACGCTCGTTAACTTCTGCCGAGCGTAACTACGCCCAGATTGACAGAGAGGCCCTCAGCCTAGTGTGGGGGGTGAAGAAGTTCAATCACTACCTGCACGGTCAAAAATTTACTCTACTAACCGATCATCAACCTCTTGTCTCCATTTTCAACCCTCAGAAGGGCGTACCGATAATGACAGCACAACGGCTGCAGAGATGGTCCCTTTTCCTAGGGGCACACCAATATGACATTGAGTACAAAGGAACTAAACAGCATGGAAATGCTGATGGATTGTCACGTCTACCGTTGCCGACGGTGGAAGAAGAAGACCTTGCAGTGGATCCAATGGAGTTATTCCACTCGACCATAGTCGAATGTCTCCCTGTGACGAATGCAAACATAGAAAAGGAAACACGGAATGACCTGACACTATCACGGGTCTATGATTTAACGGTGAAGGGATGGCCAGCACATGGCGAACCACTGCTGCCAGCATTCTCGCCGAGAAGAGAACAGCTGTCAGTGTGCAGAGGAACCTTGATGTGTGGATCCAGAGTAGTAATTCCACCTAAGTTGACGGATAGAGTGCTCAATGAGCTTCATGAGGGTCATCTGGGTGGGGTAAAAATGAAGAACTTAGCCAGAGCGTTTGTGTGGTGGCCGGGAATCGATAGAGAAATCGAAGAGATGACCAAGAGCTGTGCAGGATGCCAGAAGATCCAAAACGCCCCACCACAAGCTCCTCTGCATCCATGGGAGTGGCCCTCATCTCCATGGCAAAGGGTGCACATTGATTTTGCTGGTCCCTTCATGGACTCGATGTTTTTAATTGCGGTGGATGCACATTCAAAGTGGCCAGAGGTAATAAAAATGTCCTCAACCACCACGGAAAAAACTATCACAGTTTTACGAACCATATTCGCCAGGAATGGGCTGCCTGAACAGATTTGCTCTGACAATGGACCACAGTTTGTGTCTGAAGAGTTCCGGAGGTTCTTAAAGAACAATGGTGTTAAGCATTACACATCTGCCCCATATCATCCAGCCACTAATGGATTGGCCGAGAGGTTTGTCCAAACATTCAAGAAGGCTATCAAGACAATGTGTAATGAAGATATACCCCTACAACACAAGGTGGACAACTTCTTGTTTGCCTACCGGAATGCGACACATGCGGTTACCAACCAAACTCCAGCCATGATGTTCTTCAATCGAAGACTACGATGCCGCTTGGATTTGGTTAAGCCAAATGTCCGAAGAGATATGGAGAACAGGCAGTTTCAGAATATGAATGAAAGGCCGACCAGGAGTTTTAAGATAGGTCAACCAGTTTTGGCCCGGGACTACCGCACTGAGAAATGGCAGCCAGGAACGATTTGTACACGACAAGGACCTCTCAGGTATACCGTGGACGTTGGGGAGAGCATTGTAAGACGCCATGCTGACCAGATTCTAGAGTCACTGGAAAACGTCAACTCCACATCACGATCTGATACACCTGATAATGAAATCGACGTTCCAATTGCAGCTACCGCAGAACCGGTAATATTGGAAGCAGATGAACCAAACAACGACATTGATCCCGACTCAACATTGCCAGAAGAACCTGATACCCCAAAGAGGCGTTATCCAGACAGAATCAGGAAGCCTCCTCAAAGACTGAACTTATAATTGCTTAAACTTTACCAATGTATCTAGCAACAGTAATTGTGATTGTAATTAGTTATCATTTAGTTGTTAAATGAATGTTATGTACTGTTTATCTAAAAGGGGAGGAATTGTTGTGTATGTACCTTTAAGAGAATAACTGGTCTCAGACTGCAGTACCGGCAGTGACCACCCCTGTATAAAAGGCACTAGTGAGCCTCTGTGTTTTTAGTTTCACTATTGACTTCCACCAGTAAAGACTTATTTTGTTCACTCCTGCTATCCGTGTCTCAATTATTCACGGACGCAACAATTGGGAATCGGGGAAAATTCTCCACTGGCTGGAGTCATACCTAGCACAAACGAAGATGGTTGTGGTGATTGAGGGTCAATCATCACAGCCCCAGAACATCGCTGCAGGAGTTCCTCAGGACAGTGTCCTAGGCCCAACCATCTTCAGCTGCTTCATCAATGACTTTCCCTCCATCATAAGGTCACAAATGGGGATGTTCGCTGATGACTGCACAGTGTTCAGTGCTATTCACAACTCCTCAGATAATGAAGCAGTCCATGCCCGCATGCAACAAGACCTCGACGACGTTCAGGCTTGGGCTGGTAAGTGGCAGGTAACATTCGCACCAGAAGTGCTAGGCAATGACTATCTGCAACAAGTGAGAGTCTAACCACCTCCCCATGACATTCAACGGCATTACCATCGCCGAATCCCCCACCATCAACATCCTTTGAGCAGAAACTTAACTGCACCAGCCACATAAATACTGTGGCAACAAGAGCAGGTCAGAGGCTAGGTATTCTGCGGCAAGTATTTCACCTCCTGACTCCCCAAAGCCTTTCCACCATCTACAAGGCACAAGTAAGGAGTGTGATGGAATACTCTCCACTTGCCTGGATGAGTGCAGCTCCAACAACACTCAAGAAGCTCGACACCATCCTGGACAAATCAGCCCGACTGATCGACAACCCATCCACCAGCTTAAACATTCACTCCCTCCACCACCGGCGTACCGTGGCTGCAGTGTGTACCATCTATAAGATGCACTGCAGCAACTCGCCAAGGCTTCTTCGGCAGCACCTCCCAAACCCGTGACCTCTTCCACCTAGAAGGACAAGGGCAGCAGGCGCATGGGAACACCACCACCTCCAAGTTCCCCTCCAAGTCACACACCACTCTGACTTAGAAGTATATCGCCGATCCTTCATCGTCACTGGGTCAAAATCCTGGAACTCCCTCCCTAACAGCACTGTGGGAGAACCTTCACCACACGGACTGCAGCGGTTCAAGGCGGCAGCTCACCACCACCTTCTCAAGGGCAATAAATGCTGGCCTTGCCAGTGACGCCACATCCCACAAACTAGTAAAAAAAATGCTCCACGTGAGGCTCCTCCCACTCTACTTCATCTCACCCTATCAGCATATCTATCCTTCTATTCCTTTCTCCCTCCTGTGTTTATCCAGCTTCCCCTTAAATGCATCTGTACTATTGGCCTCAACCACTCCCTGTGGGAGCGAGTTCCACATTCTCACCACTCTCTGGGGAAAGAAGTTTCTCCTGAATTCCCTATTGGATTTATTAGTGACTATCTTATATTGATGGTCCCGAGCTCTGGTCTCGTCTGTAAGTGGAAACATCCTCTCTACGTTTACCCTATCAAGCCCTTTCATAATCTTCAATTCCTCTATCAGGTCAGCTCTCAGTCTTCTCTGTTCTAGAGAAAGGAGCCCCCGCCTGTTCAATCTTTCCTGGCCTCTCAGTTCTGGTCTTGGTATTTCTCCCCCTTGTGGCCCTAGAACCAGATTCCTGCAACTCTTCATTTTCAGTTCAGGTTACATGTTGAAACCCTCACGAATACCAGCCCCTGTAAAACCTCCGGTAATAATCTGATCTGCAACTGACGGTCTGATTTTCTCAGTGTGAGATCTTTGCTTTCTGCTCCTGGATAAGTTAGATTTTTGAATGTTATTGAAGTAACCCTGGGCAATGCAATGTGCTTGGCTGGTTTTGACAGCCCCATTTTTAAATATGGAAAGGAAGGGTTTTTCATATCCTTCACACATCCATTTTTAATAAGTTTATTACACACTGTCTATCTCCGTGTTTAATTTATCTGAGCTGTACCAGACTAATCAACTCAGGAGAGAATTGTTGTGCTAACATGTTGACACAGTCCCAACATGTCAACGACACTGGCAAAACAAGTCCGAGATCATGGCTGGCTCTGCTGGGTTACTGATCACCACTCACCGAGCCCAGCCACGATTCATAGGTCCTCACACGCACTGTGGTGTGATCTTGTTCACAAATCATTCAAAGTAGCAACGCAAGTTAACTAGGCCATAAAAAAAAGCAAAACAAAACACTGGGGTTTATTTCTAGAGGAATAGAATTGAAAAGCAGGGAAGTTATGTTAAAAGCAAAATACTTCGGACGCTGGAAATCTGAAATAAGAACAGAGAAGGCTGAAATACACAGCAGGTCAGGCAGCATCTGTGGAGAGAGAAACAGAGTTAATGTTTCAGGTCGATGACCCTTCGTCAGAACAGTTCTGACTGTATTGTTCCTTATTTCCGGATTAATTATTGTGGAAAGCTCTGAACATTACTGATGTATCACTTGGTGAAACAGATTCACTGAAGGATTGTCAGTGAGGTCACCATCCAGCAACAATAACTTGCATTTATATAGCGCCTTTAATGTAGTAAAACGTCCCAAGTCGCTTCACAGGAGCAATTATCAGACAAAGTTTGACGCCAAGCCATATAAGGAGATATTAGGACAGGTGACCAATCCCTTGGTCAGAGGTAGGTTTTAAGGTGCATCTTAAAGGAGGAGAGAGAGGCGGGGAGGTTTAGGGAGGGAATTCCAGAGCTTAGGGCCCAGGCAGCTGAAGGCACGGCCATCAATGGTGGAGTGATTAAAATCAGGGATGCTCAAGAGGCCAGAATTGGAGGAGCGCAGAGATCTCAGAGGGTTGTAGGGGGCTGGAGGAGGTTACAGAGATAGGGAGGGTTATAGGGGCTGGAGGAGGTTACAGAGATAGGGAGGGTTGTGGGGCTGGAGAAGGTTACAGAGATAGGGAGGGTTGTGGGGCTGGAGGAGGTTACAGAGATAGGGAGAGTTGTAGGGGCTGGAGGAGGTTACAGAGATAGGGAGGGTTGTAGGTCTGGAGGAGGTTACAGAGATAGGGAGGGTTGTAGGGCTGGAGGAGGTTACAGAGGTAGATACATAGAAGATAGGAGCAGGAGTAGGCCATTCGGCCCTTCGAGCCTGCTCCGCCATTCAATGAGATCATGGCTGATCATCCAAATTCAGTACCCGGTCCCTGCCTTCTCCCCATATCCCTTGATCCCTTTAGCCTTAAGAAATATATCCAACTCTTTCTTGAATATACTTAATGAACTGGCCTCCACCGCCCTCTGTGGCAGAGAATTCCACAGGTTCACCACTCTCTGGGTGAAGAAATTCCTCCTCATTTCAGTCCTAAATGGCTTACCCCTTATCCTTAGACTATGACCCCTGGTTCTGGACTCCCCAGCCATCAGAAACATCCTTCCTGCATCTAGTCTGTCCAGGCCTGACAGAATTTTATAGGTTTCGATGAGATCCCCTCTCAATCTTCTAAACTCCAGTGAGTATAAGCCCAATCGACCCAATCTCTCCTCATACGTCATTCCTGCCATCCCAGGTATCAGCCTGGTGAATCTTCGCTGCACTCCTTCCATGGCAAGAACGTCCTTCCTCAGGTAAGGCGACCAAAACTGCACACAATACTCAAGGTGTGGTCTCACCAAGGCCCTGTACAACTGTAGCAAGACATCCTTGTTCTTGTACTCGAACCCTCTTGCTACGAAGGCCAACATACCATTTGCCTTCTTAACCGCCTGCTGCACCTGCATGCTTACCTTCAGCGACTGGTGTACAAGAACACCCAGGTCTCTTTGCACTTCCCCTTCTCCCAAACTATTACCATTCAAATAATAATCTGCCTTCCTGTTTTTGCCACCAAAGTGGATAACCTCACATTTATCCACATTATAGTGCATTTGCCATGTTTCTGCCCAATCACCCAACCTGTCCAAATCGTGCTGGAGTTTCACGACATCCTCCTCACAGCATACCCTCCCCCCCAGCTTTGTGTCGTAGGGAGGGTTGTGGGGCTGGAGGAGGTTACAGAGATAGGGAGGGTTGTAGGTCTGGAGGAGGTTACAGAGATAGGGAGGGTTGTAGGGCTGGAGGAGGTTACAAAGATAGGGAGGGTTGTAGGGGGCTGGAGGAGGTTACAGAGATAGGGAGGGTTGTAGGGGCTGGAGGAGGTTACAGAGATAGGGAGGGTTGTAGGGTCTGGAGGAGGTTACAGATATAGGGAGGGTTGTAGGGCTGGAGGAGGTTACAGAGATAGGGAGGGTTGTAGGGGGCTGGAGGAGGTTACAGAGATAGGGAGAGTTGTAGGGGCTGGAGGAGGTTACAGAGATAGGGAGGGTTGTAGGGCTGGAGGAGGTTACAGAGATAGGGAGAGTTGTAGGGGCTGGAGGAGGTTACAGAGATAGGGAGGGTTGTAGGGCTGGAGGAGGTTACAGAGATAGAGAGGGTTGCAGGGCTGGAGGAGGTTACAGAGATAGGGAGGGTTGTAGGGCTGGAGGAGGTTACAGAGATTGGGAGGGTTGTAGGGGGCTGGAGGAGTTTACAGAGATAGGGAGTGTAAAGTCTGTGGGTTGTGCAGTTAATTACGACACAGACTTCAGGAGTAACATACAACAGGACTTTACTATTCGAAGGTCAGGGCGAATCTGCCCAATAAGTCATGCCACAGCACTTATATACCGGTGTGGTCACCGTCGGTATTACCGTATACAGAAGCCAAACAAGTAGTGCCACACCTAAAATAGTTCTCTTAAAGGTGAACGGTTACATACATAGTCTCTTAAAGGTAGACGGTTACATACACTACAATCCTCCCTTTTTAGCTTACAACATATGTATTTCCCATTAAACATACATTATAACATATATACAACTTTATGCAAGACAGTTCACAGATTCAGTCTCTCTGGAGGTTTCCGGACTCTGTCCGGATAACGCCTCAGTGGTGTCGTCATTCCTGGCGGGGTAGTAGGTGCTTCTGACAAAGTCAATTCGGCTTGAAAGACAGTGTCAGGTTCCTCTGATTCCAGTATTACCAGATCGGAGGTAGGTGTTCTGGGTATCTCGGTTTCAACAGTAACCGGGTAAGGTGGTGAAGTAGGTTGGCCAGTTGTGGCTGACCCTATGATCTGGTCAACATGGCGCCTTATTATACTGTCCCCAAGATCCACCATATACATCAACGGCCCTAGCCTTTTTCCAATAGTTCCAGGCTGCCATTTCTCGGTACGGTAGTCCCGGGCCAAAACTTGTTGACCTATCTGAAAAGATCTAGTGGCCCTTTCATTCATGCCCTGGAATTGCCGGTTCTCTACGTCCCTTCTGACGTTTGGCTTGAGCAAATCCAGCCGGCATCTTAGTCGTCTATTAAAAAACATCATGGCGGGAGTTTGATTTGTGACCGCATGTGTTGCATTCCTGTACGCCAACAAGAAGCTATCCACCTTATGTTGTAAATTAATGTCTTCATTACCCATGGCCTTGATGGCCTTCTTGAAGGTCTGGACAAACCTTTCAGCCAATCCATTGGAGGCGGGATGGTATGGGGCTGACGTATAGTGCTTAACCCCATTGCTCTTTAAGAATTTCTTGAATTCTTCGGACACAAATTGCGGTCCATTATCAGAACAGATCTGTTCCGGCAGGCCATTCCTAGCAAACATAGTCCTTAACACTGTGATGGTTTTTTCCGTGGTGGTGGTGGTCATCTTTATTACCTCCGGCCACTTGGAGTGTGCATCCACCGCTATTAGGAACTTTGAGTCCATAAATGGACCAGCAAAGTCAATGTGTACCCTTTGCCAAGGAGATGAGGGCCACTCCCATGGATGCAGCGGAGCCTGTGGTGGCGCGTTCTGAACCTTCTGACATCCTAGGCAGTTCTTAGTGATTTCTTCGATGTCTACATCGATGCCTGGCCACCATACAAACGCTCTTGCTAGGTTCTTCATCTTCACTCCACCCAGATGTCCCTCGTGCAGCTCCTTTAACACCTTCTTTTGAAGTTTGGGTGGAATCACCACTCTAGATCCACACATCAGGGTTCCTCTACACACTGACAGCTGTTCTTTCCTCTGTGAAAATGCTTGCAGTGTTGGTTCGCCCTGTGCTGGCCATCCCTCCACCGTTAAATCATAGACTCGTGAAAGAGTCGGGTCATTTCTTGTTTCGTTTTCGATCATCGAATTTGTTATTGGTAGACACTCCACTATGGATGAGTGGAACATCTCTACCGGGTCCAATGTAGTCGCTTCTTCTACTATCGGCAATGGCAAGCGCGATAACCCATCAGCATTTCCATGCTGTTTGGACCTTTTGTATTCGATGTCATATTGGTGTGCCCCAAGTAACACGGACCACCTTTGTAACCTTTGTGCTGTCATGGTGGAAACGGCCTTGTTTGGGTTGAATATGGACACCAACGGCTGGTGGTCTGTCAGTAATGTGAACTTCTTACCTTGCAGGTAATGATTGAATTTCTTCACGCCCCACACAAGGCTGAGGGCCTCCCTATCTATTTGAGCATAATTTCGCTCCGCGGAGGTCAATGATCGGGACGTGAATGCCACTGGCCTTTCCGAGCCATTTGGTAACTTGTGTGAAAGTACTGCTCCAATTCCATAAGGGGAAGCATCACAAGCTAGACGAAGGGGTAACGTTGGGTTGAAATGAGCCAACACTTCTTCAGAGGTAATCAACTCCTTGCTTCTGCG
Organism: Somniosus microcephalus; assembly: GCF_052327205.1. Taxonomy (NCBI): domain Eukaryota; kingdom Metazoa; phylum Chordata; class Chondrichthyes; order Squaliformes; family Somniosidae; genus Somniosus; species Somniosus microcephalus. Next base: position 38,458,559 of record NC_141018.1, read on the forward strand.
AAAAGCCTTTTTACATTCCTCGCTCCACTTCCATGGTATTTCTTTCCGCAACAGAGCATTCAGCGGATGCAGCACCGTGGATAGATTTGGCAGAAACTTGTGATAATAATTAATCAACCCCAAGAATGATCTTAACTGTGATACGTTTTCTGGAGCGGGGGCCTTCACGACAGCTTCTATCTTGTCAGGTGACTTGTGCAGCCCCTCTCGGTCAATGACATGACCGCAGTACGAGATCCGTTTTTGGAAAAACTCACACTTCTTGCGATTAACTCGAAGGCCATATTCCTTCAACCTGGTGAGCACCAGTTTCAAATTTGTGAGGTGTTCTTCCTCGTCTTCTCCCGTAATTAGGATATCGTCTAAGTAGCACTGCGTGCTTGGAATTCCTTGTAATACCTGCTCCATGGCCCTCTGCCAAATTGCTGGAGCCGAAGCTACCCCAAAAACCAGTCTATTATAACGATACAATCCTCTGTGTGTGTTGATGGTGAGGTACTGGCGTGACTCTTCCTCGACTTCCATTTGTAAGTATGCCTGAGCCAGGTCTATCTTGGTGAAGTGTTTCCCTCCAGCCAACAAAGCAAAGATATCTTCAATCCGCGGAAGCGGGTATTGTACCGTGTGAAGCACCGGATTCACTGTGATCTTGAAGTCTCCGCAGATGCGGACCTTCCCCGGTCCCCCTGGCTTATTACTTGGTGAAGACTTCATGATGGGAACAATGGGCGTGGCCCACTCACTCCAGTCCACTTTTGACAGTACCCCTGATCGTTCAAGTTCTTCCAGTTCTGCCTCCACAGCTGGTCGTATCGCATAAGGTACCGATCTGGCTTTGAAAAATTTTGGGCTTGCATGTTCTGCAATCTTAACCTTTGCTTTAATTCCTCGCAGTGTTCCCAGTCCTTGCTGGAATACCTCTTTAGCTTCGTCCAATATTCTGGACAACCGTTCAGGTTTGACATCTTCCTTTCCGGAATCCACCGTCATGGTGTTTAGTGAATGCCAGTCTATCTTTATTTTCCGGATCCACTCCCGTCCCAGAAGTGGTGGACCTCCCTCAGGCAACACATACAGGTCCATCCTTTGGTAATCTTTATCCTTGTATCTCACCTTGACTTCTATCTTTCCGATGGGGAATACTTTGTGCCCCGTGTATGTCTGTAGTACTAGTTCCGTATCCCGTAGTGGAATATGCTTGAATAACTTTTTATAGTCATGCTTATTCATGACCGTCAGCGCCGATCCGGTGTCCACTTCCATTTTCACTTGGACTTTTGCAATCTGTAGTGTGATCCAGATAGTTTGTCGGTCAGTTTCATTACTCACATTGTGAACTCTCAAACTATCCAGTCCTTTGCAGTTGGAGTGTGAGTCCGACTTCTGTTCCTCCGGACTCTTCCTAGTCACCTCATGTACCTTTCTGTGCCACTTTTGTGGTGACTCATTATTGTTGGTCTTCTTCCCTGACCGGCATACCTTAGCTATGTGACCAAGCTTGCCACATTTCCTACATTCTTGGTTTTTAAACCAGCATTGGTTCTGGTCATGTGTTGTCTTTCCACAACGATAGCATTTCGTTGTACCCGAAGTAATTTGTTGTACCCTGAGTGCCGCTGCCTTTAGCTGCATTTCCGCAGTTCCTTTCACTGCGGCTTCGCTTGATGCTGCGATAAGGACAGCCTTATCAAGTGGAAGATCGTTCTCTTCAAGCAGTCGTTTTTGTGTTTCTTCCTTCAACATTCCGCACACGAATTTGTCTCTCAGTGCCTCTTCCAGGTTGTCCCTAAACTGACAGTCTTTCGCTAGCCTCCGCAGTTCAACCAAGTATTCCGCGTTGCTTTCGTCTTTCCGTTGCGTTCTCGCATAGAATTTGAATCGTTCAGCCAACATCAACGGTGTAGGGTTCAAGTGGTCCTTCAGGACAGCCACAATATCATCGAAAGTCTGATCCGCCGGTTTAGCTGGTGCTAGTAGATGCTTCAAGAGCCCGTATGTCTTTGCGCCCATCGAGTTCAGCAAGGTTACAGCTTTGTCATCTTCTTCTATTTTATTGGCCTCACAATAGATCTCAATGCGTTCCACGTACGTGGCCCAGTCTTCTACTTCGGAATTAAAATCGTTGATGTTACCACGCTTAGGCATCTTCCTCTCTTTGGGAACAACACAAGTATTTCTTTAAATTATTATTTCTTTTTTTTTCTAAGATGGCGGTTTTCCCGCGAAAATGGCGGTTTCCCGCTCTTATCTTCTCTCCCCGCCCACTTCAATGGCGGTTTCCCGCTTCTGTCTTCTTCCCCGCCTAATGGCGGCTTCCTGCGTTTCTTCCCTGGCGGGAGGGGTACACTTTCCCCACGGGCGACGGCCGCTGGCTTTCAGGTTCACAGCCTGCGCGTCGGCTTCAAGGCTTTCCCTTTTTTTTTTAAATTTTATGGCAGGGCGACCGGCTCTGGGTACCCCATTGACGGCGAACAGGTTCAGCCACTGGGCTGGCTCTCGCACAGTTCCCCTTGCTCGGCTCTGTCTCTCTCCCGCTCGCTCGGCTCTACCGGCGCTGGGTACACCCCGTTGACGGAGGACAGTTCAGCCGCTGGACTGGCTCTCGCACAGTTCCCCTTGCTCGGCTCTGCCTCTCTCCCACTCGCTCGGCTCTACCGGCGCTGGTTACACCCCGTTGACGGAGGACAGTTCAGCCGCTGGACTGGCTCTCGCGCAGTCTCTCTTGGTCGGCTCTGCCTCTCCCGCTCGCTCGGACCCCAATCGCGCCTCCCAGCCCTCTCGCAGTCCGGTGCTTCTCTCCCCGGCTGCGGCTGAGTTTCTCTCTTCCCGCGCCTACGCTCCCGGTCGCAGCGCTTCGTGGCTTCGGTCACCGCCCGGCTTTTCCCGCCGGTCGCGGTCTCTCACGACGCCGTTGGACCCGACTTTTTGTCCGGCTCCTTTTCCCCCTCGACTGTGGTCGAGTGCCCAGCCCTTATCCTCCGGCTATTCTTTTCACTTTCCCTTACTCACAGTCACCGTGGCAGAAGGGACAGTCAGTGCCTGTTGCTGATGGAAGTTTTTGTCGCTAAAGTCTTCCTCCTTTCTATTGCTGCAGCCTTGAGTTTTCTCCCAGCCGAATGACGAGGGCGGTTGCCTCTTTTCGACGCTCTTTCGTTGCTTTGAAATTATTGTTGCCGCAGGGTACGATCGGACTCGTCGCCACTGTAAAGTCTGTGGGTTGTGCAGTTAATTACGACACAGACTTCAGGAGTAACATACAACAGGACTTTACTATTCGAAGGTCAGGGCGAATCTGCCCTATAAATCATGCCACAGCACTTATATACCGGTGTGGTCACCGTCGGTATTACCGTATACAGAAGCCAAACAAGTAGTGCCACACCTAAAATAGTTCTCTTAAAGGTGAACGGTTACATACATAGTCTCTTAAAGGTAGACGGTTACATACACTACAGGGAGGGTTGTAGGGCTGGAGGAGGTTACAGAGATAGGGAGGGTTGTAGGGCTGGAGGAGGTTACAGAGATAGGGAGAGTTGTAGGGGTTGGAGGAGATTACAGAGATAGGGAAGGTTGTAGGGGCTGGAGGAGATTACAGAGATAGGGAGGGTTGTAGGACTGGAGGAGGTTACAGAGATAGGGAGGGTTGTAGGGGCTGGAGGGATTTGAAAAAAACAATGAAAATTTTAAAATCGAGGCATAACCAGACTGGGAGCCAATGTAGGAATGCGAGCACAGGGGCTGATGAGTGATTGGGATTTCACTGTTCATTATAGCTAGGAATTAAAGAGCGTCTTAAAAGAGGAAAGAGAGGTAGAGAGGCGGAGAGGTTTAGGGAGGGAATTCCAGAGCTTAGGGCCTAGGTGAGGGGCTCATCAGATGCAGTGGCAATCCCACCAAGGCAGCCTCTTGGGACTCTCCCTGGTGACAGCCTAGAGCCACTGACTGTGAGCCGGAGATATTGGGCTAACTGTGCTTGGTCCCCTCGGTAAGGGTGTTACGTTGGAGTGCAGCTGTAGTAAGCTCTTCAATATTCCCTGTCCAAGTTTTCAGGTTGGCCAAGCCTCCTGCTGGCTCAGCACTGGGTCAATGATTCTGGAAGAGAGTTCCTAGATGCTGTGGTTAACGCAGCTCTTTCTAGTTTAATAGTTCTGGCTTAACAAATCCATCTGTTCTATTCGCCCTGTCTCATCCTCACAGCTGTACTTCTGTAATGTCAATATTATCAGTGTTTTCACTCGCAGTCTACATCCAATTCCTTTAGTTTATTCCTAATGCTTGTTCCATTAGTACGAAAGTAACTAAGCTTCTCCTTGACCTCCTTATTCCTGTTTAAACCTTTATCTGCATTTTTCTCTCAGCCTTCAGTATCATTCCCTCCCTCCTTGGTTGGAAATGTTTACCAAAAGCTCAGACATTCTCCTACCAAACCTGTCTTCAATAATTCCCAATGAATCTCTTGTGTTTTCAAACAGTTTAGATATAAGAATATAAGAATTAGGAGCAGGAGTTGGCCACACGGCCCCTCGAGCCTGCTCCACCATTCAATAAGATCATGGCTGATCATCGACCTCAACTCCACTTTCCCGCCCGATCTCCATATCCCTCGATTCCCCCAGAGTCCAAAAATCTATCGATCTCAGCCTTGAATATACTCAACGGGCTAGATTTTCGGGCACCGTCAGGTGGGGTTTCAGGCATGTTGGGGGGGGGGAAATCCCGAATTCATGGGGTCCTGACACCATCCCGCCCAAAACCCCACCCCACGTAAGTTTCAGGGGCGGCAGGTACCCGCCCTGCACTGGGACCCGCCGAAACCAGGCGAGAAGGGATTAGTGCCAATTAACTGCCTGTTAACAGGTAGTTAACAGGCAGGTTTTAGCCTAATCCCTATTTTGAGGGGTTTCGTGTGGGTTTCCCGACGGCTCCAAGCCACACCAGGTTAGAGCAGGCGGGCCGTCGGGTTGAAGGAGTTGGAGGGGTCACGATGTCGGCGCTCAGGTGAGTGATGGGTGCATGAGTGTAAAGTTAAGTGTGTTTGGTGTGTCTAAAGTTTGTAAAGAACTTTTACTTACCTGTACTTACCTTCACAGCCTTTCTTCCTGTAGCCGTTGGGAGCGCATCACTCAGCCGGAACTTAAAGCTGAACGGCTGCGATCTGTCAGAAGTGACAGCCTTCAGCTTTGAGTGCCGGTGTGAGTTCTAACTGAGTCTGTGCAGAATGGCTCATGGTAGAACTCAGACTGTCAGTGTTTCACAGCTTCAAAGAGCTGTCAAACGCTGATATTTCATCTGTCAAGGACTCTTGGCAGATGAAATTTCAGTCTGTGACGTCACCTGTTGCCGGGTGGCCCTTAATTGGCCTGCTGAGCCCGCTGGGCGGGCTCAACAAGGCCAATCAAGGGAAAATCGCGCGGATTGGCCGGATGTTGAAGTAGGCGGGTCAAAAACTCGAAAGGGGAAGTCCCGCCTTCTTCCCGACAGGTTCGGCAAAATCTACCCCAACGACTCAGCATCCACAGCCCTCTGGGGCAGAGAATTCCAAAGATTCACAACCCTCTGAGTGAAGAAATTCCTCCTCGCCTCAGTCTTAAATGGCCGACCCCTTATCCTGAGACTGTGACCCCTAGTTCTAGACACTCCAGCCAGGGGGAAACATCCTCCCTGCATCTACCCTGTCAATCCCTCTCAGAATCTTGTATGTTTCAATGAGATCACCCCTCATTCTTCTAAACTCCAGAGAGTATCGGCCCATTCTACTCAATCTCTCATCATAGGACAACCCTCTCATCCCAGGAATCAATCTAGTGAACCTTCGTTGCACCGCCTCCAAGGCAAGTATATCCTTCCTTAGATAGGGAGACCAAAACTGTGCCCAGTACTCTATATTACAGACGCTGCAATGTAGAAACGTTCAGACCATTCTTCTTGTGTAAGTCCGATCCAATCCCAGGGTTCCAGTGAAGGCTGTTGCAGAATCGTTTGAGAGTTTGCAGTGACTCCCCAACTGGTTCCCGTTCCACAGATGCTTCATTTAATCCCGCGCCACTCTGCGTATTGCAGTCTCTATGAGGCTACTTTGAGCACATCGCACCATCTCCAACTCAAACCTGCTCTTTCCAGGACCTGCCGAACTCCTCACCTTCCTCCTCTTCCTCCCTCTACACAGATTTAAACCCCAAGCAACAAAGTCTGTTGATCGGGGAAATGAGCTGCATTTGGTCAGAGGGTAAGGGTCGTAGGGGGCTCCAAACAATACTCACTAGAGCCCGTATGACCCCCAGTGGGTTTGAACATTGGAATCGCTCAGGTGCTAGCGGTGTGGATTTTGATGGCCTCTTACATTGGCCCTGTCCCAGGGTTTGTTCCAGCAGTTTCTTCTCATACTCGTGAAGACTAATGATGCCACCCTACACCTCACCTTACAGCCAATAATCGGCTGCTCCCTCTACCCCCTCCATTCCAGGCTGAACAACTAAACCATTTCACTGATCGAACCTCAGAAATGTCTCACCAGAACTCACCAAGGAATCGCCCTCACCAGGGCGTTGAGGAAAGAGCAGAGGAGTGGGACTAATCAGATAACTCTTTCAAAGAGCCGGCACAGGCACGATGGGCCAAATGGCCTCCTCCTGTGTAGTATTACGTAGAATGTTCAACACAGAAACAGGCCATTCAGCCCGTGCGGTGTTTATGCTCCACACGAGCCTCCTCCCATACCTCTGCATCTCACCCCACCAGCATCTCCTTCTATTCCTTTCTTCCTTGTGTGTTTATCGAGTTTCCCCTTAAATCCATCTATACTATTCGCCTTAACCACTCCCTGTGGTAGCGAGTTCCACATTCTCACCACTCTCTGGGTAAAGAAGTTTCTCCTGAATTCCCGATTGGATTTATTAGTGACTGTCTTATATTGATGGCCCCTAGTTCTGGTCTCCCCCACAAGCGGAAACATCTTCTCTATGTCTTCCCTACCAAAACTCTTTCATAATTTTAAAGGCCTCTCTCAAGTCATTCTATGATAACTCCTGAAGCCCAAGCTTTAGGTGATGTTGCGGCCATGTAGATCCAGCACCTGTAGGAGTCGAAGTGAACATTGTGAGAAGATTGGAACCCATTGGGCTGGTAGCCCGTGCCTGTGTTGCTGTTCACGTGATCCGTGGCTCGCTGGTGGGACCTGGGTATCTGAGCAGACACTGGAAGTCCAGGTTATCTTCAAAAAACATCCAAACCGGTTAATGGGCTTCCAGCTTTCAACTTCCAAGAAAAGAAATTCAGCATCGTTCTTGTGGCAAAGGAAAACAGCAAGACAGAAGGGTGTTTCAGTGAATCATTGAGTTGCTGCTAAAATAACAAATCTGATTGTGCAGGGTGATCTCACTTAACCTCCAGTTTTATTCCATTATTGCAGATATTGGATTTCAAATATCAATGCTTTTTTTTATACCCAGATATGTAATTCGGTCCAATTTTAGACTCAGCTTTTTTGCAGTTCCCAGTATTCAGAAATCAAAGAACGAAGAGGATTTTTCTTTCACTCTTTCTCTCAACAACAACTTGCATTTACATAGCGCCTTTCACATCCCAAGGCGCTTCACAGGAGCGATTATCAAACAAAATTTGACATCGAGCCTCGTAAGGAGACGTTAAGACAGGTGACCAAAAGCTTGGCAGGATTTAAGAATCGTCTTAAAGAAGGAAAAAGAAATAGAGAGACGGAGAGATTTAGGGAGGGAATTTCAGAGCTTCAGGCCGAGGCAACAGAAGGCACGGCCACCAATGGTGGAGCAATTAAAATCGGGGTTGCACCCTGATGTAAAAAGATTACTGAGTGCTTGGTTTGAGTATAAAACAAGGCTTTAATCAACTGTTTCACAACCATGAGATTCTAGTTACATCACTAGTTCCTGGTTACAGAAACATCCTGAGCAAGCTGGGCCCACGCCCGAGTATTTATACTCCTTGGACAGCGCCACCAGCTGGCCACGCAGTGTTACTTCATGAGTCATTTCTCCATGAATGGTAAGATTCATGACACACCCGAGGCCAGAATTGGAGGAGCGCAGAAATCTCGGCGGGTTAGTGAGCTGGAGGAGGTTACAGAGGTAGGGAGGGGCGAGGCCATGGAGGAGGTTACAGAGGTAGGAAGGGGCGAGGCCATGGAGGAGGTTACAGAGGTAGGGAGGGGCGAGGCCATGGAGGAGGTTACAGAGGTAGGGAGGGGCGAGGCCATGGAGGAGGTTACAGAGGTAGGGAGGGGCGAGGCCATGGAGGAGGTTACAGAGGTAGGGAGGGGCGAGGCCATGGAGGAGGTTACAGAGGTAGGGAGGGGCGAGGCCATGGAGGAGGTTACAGACGTAGGGAGGGGCGAGGCCATGGAGGAGGTTACAGAGGTAGGGAGGGGCGAGGCCATGGAGGAGGTTACAGAGGTAGGGAGGGGCGAGGCCATGGAGGAGGTTACAGAGGTAGGGAGGGGCGAGGCCATGGAGGAGGTTACAGAGGTAGGGAGGGGCGAGGCCATGGAGGAGGTTACAGAGGTAGGGAGGGGCGAGGCCATGGAGGAGGTTACAGAGGTAGGGAGGGACGAGGCCAGGGAGGAGGTTACAGAGGTAGGGAGGGGCGAGGCCATGGAGGAGGGTACAGAGGTAGGGAGGGGCGAGGCCATGGAGGAGGTTACAGAGGTAGGGAGGGGCGAGGCCAGGGAGGAGGTTACAGAGGTAGGGAGGGGCGAGGCCATGGAAGAGGTTACAGAGGTAGGGAGGGGCGAGGCCATGGAGGAGGTTACAGAGGTAGGGAGGGGCGAGGCCATGGAGGAGGTTACAGAGGTAGGGAGGGGCGAGGCCAGGGAGGAGGTTACAGAGGTAGGGAGGGGCGAGGCCAGGGAGGAGGTTACAGAGGTAGGGAGGGGCGAGGCCAGGGAGGAGGTTACAGAGGTAGGGAGGGGCGAGGCCAGGGAGGAGGTTACAGAGGTAGGGAGGGGCGAGGCCAGGGAGGAGGTTACAGAGGTAGGGAGGGGCGAGGCCATGGAGGATGCTACAGAGGTAGGGAGGGGCGAGGCCATGGAGGAGGTTTGAGGCAGGGAGGGGCGAGGCCATGGAGGAGGTTACAGAGGTAGGGAGGGGCGAGGCCATGGAGGAGGTTACAAAGGTAGGGAGGGGCGAGGCCATGGAGGAGGTTACAGAGGTAGGGAGGGGCGAGGCCATGGAGGAGGTTACAGAGGTAGGGAGGGGCGAGGCCATGGAGGAGGTTACAGAGGTAGGGAGGGGCGAGGCCATGGAGGAGGTTACAGAGGTAGGGAGGGGCGAGGCCATGGAGGAGGGTACAGAGGTAGGGAGGGGCGAGGCCATGGAGGAGGTTACAGAGGTAGGGAGGGGCGAGGCCAGGGAGGAGGTTACAGAGGTAGGGAGGGGCGAGGCCATGGAGGAGGTTAGAGGCAGGGAGGGGCGAGGCCATGGAGGAGGTTACAGAGGTAGGGAGGGGCAAGGCCAGGGAGGAGGTTACAGAGGTAGGGAGGGGCGAGGCCAGGGAGGAGGTTACAGAGGTAGGGAGGGGCGAGGCCAGGGAGGAGGTTACAGAGGTAGGGAGGGGCGAGGCCATGGAGGAGGTTACAGAGGTAGGGAGGGGCGAGGCCAGGGAGGAGGTAACAGAGGTAGGGAGGGGCGAGGCCATGGAGGAGGTTACAGAAGTAGGGAGGGGCGAGGCCATGGAGGAGGTTACAGAGGTAGGGAGGGGCGAGGCCATGGAGGAGGTTACAGAGGTAGGGAGGGGCGAGGCCATGGAGGATGCTACAGAGGTAGGGAGTGGCAAGGCCATGGAGGAGGTTACAGAGGTAGGGAGGGGCGAGGCCATGGAGGAGGTTACAGAGGTAGGGAGGGGCGAGGCCATGGAGGAGGTTACAGAGGTAGGGAGGGGCGAGGCCATGGAGGAGGGTACAGAGGTAGGGAGGGGCGAGGCCATGGAGGATGTTACAGAGGTAGGGAGGGGCGAGGCCAGGGAGGAGGTTACAGAGGTAGGGAGGGGCGAGGCCATGGAGGAGGTTAGAGGCAGGGAGGGGCGAGGCCATGGAGGAGGTTACAGAGGTAGGGAGGGGCGAGGCCAGGGAGGAGGTTACAGAGGTAGGGAGGGGCGAGGCCAGGGAGGGATTTGAACACGAGGAGGAGTGCTATCTCTTGCAGCGTCACAGGTTCCAGAACCCAGTACCTCTCACAAGTGATCGTTTGTAAACCTTGGCAGTGAGTGTCAACAGGCTATTGAATTGTGGAGGGCATCACAGCAGACCCTGACCCTGTCCTCAGTCCGACACACACACACACTTTCCAGCTCAGGTCTCCAGGCAACAACCAAGAGCGGGCACTGAGGCCAAGTGTAGCATCCACCGTTGACTCCACACAGACTGGGGATTGAACCCGGAAGCTTCCAAGATTGTGTGGCTCAATACACCAGACGGGGGAACTTGCAGACGTGTCAAGGGCGGCGGAGTCTCAGGGCAGTTCACAGGCCGTGCATGGGCTAGTACAAGGACACTCACCAAGGCCTCTTCATCAGCACCTCCCAAACCCGCGACCTCCCTCCCTAACAGCGCTGTGGGGAGCACCTTCACCACACGGACTGCAGCGGTTCAAGAAGGCGGCTCACCACCACCTTCTCAAGGGCAATTAGGGATGGGCAATAAATGCTGGCCTTGCCAACAACGCCCACATCCCATAAACAAATAAAAAACAACTCAACGCGTTAGGGCAGAAGGGGAGTTTCCTGGGTCCAAGCCCAGGTGCACTGGATTGGCTGGGTGTGGTGAATATTGGGAAATGGGCAGGTTGGAGTGTGAGTCAGTGAAGGAACTGCCCGATTCAGACCCAGGAAAATCACTCGTATGATATCTCCAATCAGAGTAAGATGGACGCACGCAACAACCAATACCAGGGAGGCAGTGAAAGAGGAGCACGTTATAAATGCAGTGGATAAATATTTGGCGGATAGGGCCATGAATAATATGGAGCCCGTGGGCCCCAAGATCGACCCGATGAACAGCAATGGTCTTAACTGGTCCTAGGTTCCTAGGGGCAGTGGGACATATGGAGGTGGCGGGGAGCTGGGGTTAGTGAACTACGTCTAGTGATTGTACATGGGTAGCTATGGTCCGCTGCAACTTGCTTCATTGCCTTAAGGAGTCACGGAGGAAGTGACCTACTTGAAGTTGACAAGATTGTGACGGACTTTTTTTTTATTTATTCTTTCTCGGGATGTGGGCGTCGCTGGGAAGGCCAGCATTTATTGCCCCTCTCTAATTGCCCCTGAGAAGGTGGTGGTGAGCCGCCTCCTTGAACCGCTGCAGTCCGTGTGGTGAAGGTGCTCCCACAGTGCTGTTAGGGAGGGAGTTCCAGGATTTTGACCCAGCGACAATGAAGGAACGGTGATATATTTCCCAGTCAGGATGGTGTGTGACTTGGAGGGGAACTTGGAGGTGGTGGTGTTCCCAGGCGCCTGCTGCCCTTGTCCTTCTAAGTGCTAAAGGTCACGTGTTTAGGAGGTGCTGTCGAAGAAGCCTTGGCGAGTTGCTGCAGTGCATCTTGTAGACCAGATTGGTCCTGTGGTGAAGGGTTCCAATACCCAGGAGACACAGTTACAAAGGAGGAATAAGGGAAGTCAAGGGGAACTTAATCACCCAAAAGCTAGTCAAGTTGAGGAGGAAATGACCAGGGAAGAACATTGGCACAGACAGTGTAATTGGGGTCCAATGATAATTAGATGTTTTCTTGCAGAGGGACAGGATTGAGGGATAGGGGGAGAAGGTGGATAGGTGGGATGAGAAGGTGCAACGTTATTGGGGTCCTGATGGTTACTTGCCAGTTCTTGTGGTCTCACCTTCTAACCGGGTCCACAAGCAACGGTCCACTGGACAGCCAGTTGGTTCAGTGAATCCTGTGAAGAGGCCAATAATAAAACCGAAACACAAGTTTATTCACAGATAAACCAATAAGAATTAGATTAAACGGCATCTTACATCCGTCCAGTTGACATTGACGAGGAAGTGACATGGAACCGTCATGGCTACTCATCTCCGAGTTCTCCACATTAGAGAAAGAACTTGCATTTCTGTAGCACCTTTCACACCTTCAAGACCAAAGCACTTTACAGCCAATGAAGTACTTTTTGAAGTGTAGTCACTGTTGTAATGTAGGAAACGCGGCAGCCAATTTGCGCACAGCAAGCTCCCACAAACAGCAATGTGATAATGACCAGATCATCTGTTTTAGTGATGTTGATTGAGGGATAAATATTGGCTCCAGGACACCAGGGAGAACTCCCCTGCTCTTCTTCGAAAAGTGCCATGGGATCTTTTACATCCACCTGAAAGAGCAGATGGGGTCAGATGAGTTTAATGTCTCATCTGAAAGTCGGCACCCCTGACAGTGCAGCACGCCCTCAGTACTGCCCCTCCGACAGTGCAGCGCTCCCTCAGTACTGCCCCTCCGACAGTGCGGCGCTCCCTCAGTACTGCCCCTCCGACAGTGCAGCGCTCCCTCAGTACTGCCCCTCCGACAGTGCAGCGCTCCCTCAGTACTGACCCTCCGACAGTGCGGCGCTCCCTCAGTACTGCCCCTCCGACAGTGCAGCGCTCCCTCAGTACTGACCCTCCGACAGTGCGGCGCTCCCTCAGTACTGACCCTCCGACAGTACGGCACTCCCTCAGTACTGACCCTCCGACAGTGCAGCACTCCCTCAGTACTGACCCTCCGACAGTGCGGCGCTCCCTCAGTACTGACCCTCCGACAGTACAGCGCTCCCTCAGTACTGACCCTCCGACAGTGCAGCACTCCCTCAGTATCGCCCCTCCGACAGTGCAGCGCTCCCTCAGTACTGCCCCTCTGACAGTGCGGCGCTCCCTCAGTACCGCCCCTCCGACAGAGCGGCGCTCCCTCAGTATTGCCCCTCTGACAGTGCAGCGCTCCCTCAGTACTGACTCTCCGACAGTGCAGCGCTCCCTCAGTACCGCCCCTCTGACAGTGCGGCACTCCCTCAGTACTGGCCCTCCGACAGTGCAGCGCTCCCTCAGTACCGCCCCTCTGACAGTGCGGCACTCCCTCAGTACTGCCCCTCCGACAGTGCGGCACTCCCTCAGTACTGGCCCTCCGACAGTGCAGCGCTCCCTCAGTACTGCCCCTCCGACAGTGCGGCGCTCCCTCAGTACTGCTCCTCCGACAGTGCAGCACTCCCTCAGTACTGCACTGGGAGTGTCAGCCTGGATTTTGTGCTCGAGTCTCCGGAGTGAGGCTCGAACCCACCACCTTGTGACTCAGAGGCGAGAGTGCTGCCCACTGAGCCACGGCGAACACTAAGTTTATGATTAAAGAGAGAGGTTTAAACCCCTAAACACAAACAGCATGGACAGCACTCGGAGGTTTTTATTAATATTTGTGATTTGTGTGAAGTGCTGATTTTCAAGACCCCTCCAGCAGAAGATGGAACAATGACCCTCTCTGATTCTACCCTCCGACAGTTTCATGGCTCCTTTGAGAACAGCGATGTGTTGGTGCTGTATGTGGAGTCGTATTTATTCTTCACAGATCTTCATAAAAGATGCCCTTAATGAGCCCAGGTGAGTAACTGGGACTTGAGGCAGCTCGTCATTGCCAAGTGACCATGTGACCGCCCAACATGACTCCCAGCAGGCACTGGGGGAGGTGCAAAAACGATTTACTAGAATGCGACCAGAACTGAGAGGGCACCCATGAAGAAAGATTGAACAGGCGGGGGCTCTTTTCTTTAGAAAAAGAGAAGACTGAGGGGTGACCTGATAGAGGTCTTTAAGATTATGAAAGGGTTCGATCGGGTAGACGTAGAGAAGATGTTTCCTCTTGTGGGGGAGACCAGAACTAGGGACCGTCAATAGAAGAGAGTCACTAATAAATCCAATGGGGAATTCAGGAGAAACTTCTTTACCCAGAGAGTGGTGAGAATGTGGAACTCGCGACCACAGGGAGTGGTTGAGGCGAATAGCAGTGATGCATTTAAGGGGAAACTCGATAAACACACGAGGGAGAAAGGAATAGAAGGCTATATTGATAGAGTGAGATGAAGAGGGGCGGGAGGAGGCTCGTGTGGAGCATAAACACCAGCACGGATCTGTTGGGCCAAATGGCCTGTTTCAGTGCTGTACATTCTATGTAATTCTATGTAATGCCTTAAGTGTAAAATGAATAGAGCACCATCATGTGGGAGAGGTGAGTATTACCCATTGTAGCTGCGGTCTCCACCCCACAATATTGAAGAGGTTTATTGTATTACCAAGTGCAGCGCTTAACCTGCTCTTACCCTTCGGGTCTCGGGCATCCTTGGTTCTGCTTTGACCTGCCCAGTTTCTATTCCCATTGCTCTGTTTCTGTAGATACCTTTAATTACAGGGAAGTAAAAATATCGTCCAGAAGACCAGCTCACAGAGCACAGGCGAAGCTGCTGTAAGCCCAGCCTTGACCATCAGCAGAGGCAGTGAAATGGGAAAATGGTCACCAGATCTGAGGGTTTTTGGTTAGTGTATGAGGGTCGTTCCAACAACACATACACAAGAGCTGTCTCTCAAGCACCAAGGCCTAGAAATTCAGTTGTTAGCGCTAGCCGCTAGCGCCTTAGGAGGAGGAGAAGTGGGGCGCTAAGCGGCTAGCACCCGTGCGCAGCGCGATCTGCGCCTCTCGCGAACTTCACTCAAGATTTAGCGGCGGCACTAAACCGCAGCGCCCGCTCAGCTGCGCACGCAGATCGTGACGTCATTTCATGGTGCAACGCCCTTGGTGCGCCTGAACCAGAACTTCAGTGGTGCCGCTCTTATGTGCGCCTGGCGCCCCCAGCGACTGGTAGAGGGGAACGGTTCCCAGTCGCTGCGGGGTGCGGGGGGCGCTATTTAAAGGGGACTCCTCCTGCATTATAAGTGGCAGCCATTTTGTGCCAATCCTTCTGTGTGAGAGACGGATATTTGGAGAGAGACAAAGGCAGAGAGCTTTCTGCTTTGACTCAGCGCTCGCACAGGTACTTCTGGCTTCAGGCCAGAGCTTTGCACTTGGATTTCACTTTCAGTGCCATAGCCTTGAGTCACCACATATAATGGGGGCTGCAATGGGTGGAAACGTTGGCTTTCTGCATTGCATTCAAAGGGACCAGAGATGCCGTGAGAGAGTGGCAGTCATGGCCAGACGGAGAAGGGCCAACAGGTGTCGGCACAGGAGGCCTTACCCACCCAGGGTATACCGCCAGCAGTTCTCATATCTGAACATGTCTGAGGAGCAGTGTGTTCGGAGGCTGCGATTCAGAAGGGAGGTGGTCAATGAGATCTGCCACCTGCTTCGCAGAGATCTGCAGCCACAGCTGAGAAGCAGGACGTCTCTGTCGGTGGCAGTGAAGGTGACGGTGGCTCTCAACTTCTATGCCACTGGCTCCTTCCAATCCGCTACTGGGGACATTGCCAACATCTCCCAGTTCGCGGTACATTGCTGCATCCGCCAGGTGAACAATGCCCTTTTCAGAAGGAGACGTCAGTACATCTCCTTCCCCATGACCCTGGTCAAGCAGCAAGAGCGTGGAATGGGATTTGGAAGAATAGCGGGCTTCCCCATGGTCCAGGGTGTAGAACTGATGAACCAGCAATGGTCAGGCCTTGCTTCAGGCCTGCAGTGTGCAGGGCATGGCAGCCAAACAAGTCGACCCTCCCCCTTTAAGAGCTGGCCGGCGCCAGCGTGTCTGCCTTCATTCAGAAACTCGCCGCACCTGCGCTGCGCCCGCCCTCGGTGTTAGCGCCTCGGCACGCCGGCTTAGCGCCTTATGGTAGTCGTGCATCGCCTGCTTTAGCGCAGCAGCAACCTCTTGGGGCGATGCAACTGAATATCGGTGAAGGTGGTGCTAAGTTGCGCCGGGCGCTAAATTTAGCGAACGCCCAGCTATAGCGTCCCAAACGTGGCTATACTGAATTTCTAGGCCCAAGACTGCCCGTGTCCTAACTCGCACCAAGTCCTGTTCACCCATCACCCCTGTGCTTGCTGACCTACACTGGCTCCCGGTCCAGTAATACCTCAACTTAAGAATTTTCATCCTGGTGTTCAAATCCCTCCCTGGCCTTGCCCCTCCCTATCTCTGTAACCTCCTCCAGCCCTACAATCCTCCCTATCTCTGTAACCTCCTCCAGCCCTACAATCCTCCCTATCTCTGTAACCTCCTCCAGCCCTACAATCCTCCCTATCTCTGTAACCTCCTCCAGCCCTACAACCAACACTCCCTATCTCTGTAACCTCCTCCAGCCCTACAACCAACCCTCCCTATCTCTGTAACCTCCTCCAGCCCTACAACCAACCCTCCCTATCTCTGTAACCTCCTCCAGCCCTACAATCCTCCGAGATATCTGCCCTCCTCCAATTCTGCCCTCTTGAGCATCTCTGATTTTAATCACTCCACCACTGGCGGCCGTACCTTCAGCTGCCTGGGCCCTAAACTCTGGAATTCCCTCCCTAAACCTCTCCTTTAAGACACTCCTTAAAACCGACCTCTTTGACCGAGGGATTGGTCACCTGTCCTAATATCTCCTTCTGTGGCTCGGTGTTAAATTATGTCTGATAATCGCTCCTGTGACGCACCTTGGGATGTTTTACTACGTTAAAGGCGCTATATAAATACAAGTTGTTGTTTTTGAGACCTTCTTGTACAGGTGTGTGTGATTCATTCCTCCTCTAAGCAAGGCTACTCCCTGACCGTGTCACTAACACATTAAGGAATCCGTGTCCTTCATCAACAAGGGACACTGGGCTACCTCACCGGTTGCTGAGTCTATGCCTCCACAAATCACTCCAATCCCAGCTGCTGTCTCTCTATGCTGCACTGGCTGTTGGCTGTACACGTGCTCACCATATCTCTCAACCCCAGTACCCGCCTTCTCCCCAAATCCCCGCTCCACCCATCCTATCCTTCAACCCCTCTCTCTCCAGAAACAGGTCGAATTGTCCATTGACCCTGTTTATACTGACAGCATCAATGTCCTTCCCTGGAAAATTACTCCATTAGCCTCTGGCTGGCAAAGTTTCCCCTGACTTCCCTTATTACCCCTCAATTTTACCTTGGGGCCTCCTTGGTGATAAGGCTCCATATTCTCTTGTGGTTATTACGCTTCTTATTACTGCTCCTACTCCCTCTCACTCAATGCTCAGTAATGTTATACTTGTGTCCTCCAGTTCTGCACTCAAATAACCTGCTCGCATTTTACATTATCCATTCCTCCCAGCATTGTAAAAACCTCTCTCCGCTCACTAATGACTACGAGCCCTGATGAAACATTAAACCGAGGCCCTGTCTGTCCTCTCAGGTGGACGTAAAAGATCCCATGGCACTATTCCGAATAAGAGCAGGGGGGAGTTCTCCCCGGTGTCCTGGCCGATATTTATCCCTCAACAATACCGAAAAAAAGATGATTTGGTCATTTATCACATTGCTGTTTGTGGGATCTTGCTGTGCACAAATTGGCTACCCACATTACAACAGTGACTACACTTCAAAAAAGTACCTCATTGGCTGTGAAGCGCTTTGGGAGGTCCGATGGCAGTGAAAGGCGCTATAGAAATGCAAGTCTGTCTTTCGTTAACTGACTCTGCAGCTCCAAGACTGGCATCCAAGGCTCAGTCTTTTAATCCACCTGTGATTGACCCCGAGTGCCCATCACTCGGAATGGTCCAAATGTGGAGCCATTGCCTGCGGTTGATACGTTGCCCCCCCCACCCCCCGAGACTCGCTGCCGCAGTGACTCTCTCCACTAAATTGTAGTTATTTATCTTCTGGCCCTGCAGGATACGAGTGTTACTCTGCTGGGGAGACACCCCCGTGACCTCTACAAATGCTCTCCAAGGGTCGTTCCATTGCTGACTGCGTGTATTCACATTCACACAGGCCAGCGAGGGTTCCAAGCTCATCAAACTCGCTCTTGTTCCCAGAAGTGAGTGAGCTGAAATCAGGGAGGTCGATTGAAATGTTGGGCAGCTCGATGCAGCCACCATTAAAGCACACGATAAAAATTTTTTATTGGTTTAAGTGGGGCGATGATGTTTTTAACTCCTGGTGATAAACAGCCAAGGCCAGCCGAGAAGTACAGAAACTCTTCAATGATTCATGTGGAGTTGAGAATTCTCGTGTTACACACTGAGGCTGGAGAATTCCCCCCCTCTGACCCAGATACTGGAAACTGATATGAAACCATGAAACATCCAATGCCGGGAGCTTGTAGCTGTGTTGTAGAACAGACTCACTCCCAGAGTCACAATGGGGCTCCATCACCCCTCCGAGGCGTGACTCACTGAATATTTTCCTAATTCACACTTAGATAGAAAACGGAGCTTTCGAGAAATCTCCCAACTTGGGACCAGTTTAGGTCTTTCGGGTTTGGAGAACCTGTCAGTCAAAAAAAAAATTCAACTCATTTGCTCCATGTCTTAAAGTCAGAATTAGGTCTTGCTCATTTCCACCACTGCGACACAAGGGAAAACATTTTTAGGCAGCAAGTGGTTAGGATTTGGAATGCGCTGCCTGATAGGGCGGTGGATACAGATTCAATAGTAGCCTTCAAAAGGGAATTGGATAAATACTTGACAGAGAAAACATTGCAGGGATATGGGGAAAGAGCGGGGGAGTGGGACTGACTGGATTGCTCTTCGAAAGAGCCGGCACAGACTCGATGGGCCGAATGGCCTCATTCTGTGCTGTACTATTCTATGATTTTATTCCTTCGGCAGCACCTCCCAAACCCGTGACCTCTTCCTCCTAGAAGGACAAGGGCAGCAGGCGCATGGGAACACCACCACCTCCAAGTTCCCCTCCAAGTCACACACCATCCTGACTTGGAAATATATCGCCGATCCTTCATCGTCGCTGGGTCAAAATCCTGGAACTCCCTCCATAACAGCAGTGTGGGAGCACCTTCACCACACGGACTGCAGCGGTTCAAGAAGGCGGCTCACCACCACCTTCTTGAGGACAACTAGGGATGGGCAATAAATGCCGGCCTCGCCAGTGACACCCACAACCCAGGAACTAATAAAAAACACTTCCCACAAGAGGGGGAGGGAGAGACAGAAGGTGAATCCTCCCCCGCCATCAGACTGTGAGGGGAGGGGAGGGCAGGCAATATGACAGGGTGGGGTTTGGAGCCAATCTCAATGTCGGCCTCTTCTGCCAGCCACACACAACTTGCAGCAGGAGTCACATGATGGGGATTAGGGCTGATTTTTCTCTTCTCCCCCCAGCCCAGGGACACTGAGATGACTTGTAGCAACTGCACCTGTGATTCGGGACTGGAAGCTGGGATCGTCCTGCTCTCTCAGCCTTAGCTCCCGACCGCCTTAGCAAACTGCCCCTCCGACAGTCCCTGGGCAGTTCGATCCCGCTCGAACCCAGTCCTAATGCAGAGCATCTTTGGTCATTGTTCTACTGCCTGTTAGCACCTGCTCTGTTTACAACCCACCCGATTCTCTGTAGCTCTGTGCCTGAGGGACGTTCTACTCCAGCTGCAGTCGTCACACTGTGAATTCCATCTGACACTGATGCAATTCTCTTATGTATACTGGCATTATTTAAACCCATTAAGAGTCCCCCTCAGGTATATCTGTCATGTACACATCCTATCGCACCAATACGTCTGAACCCTTCGTCATTGCTTTCGAACAGTGATTTGCCTCATGACTCCCTCAGACTAGCCCAATGACGCTGGATTGGGATTATAGGACGTATCCAGTCCCAGTCGCCTTGCCCTGAGCTACAGGCTGCTACTTTACCTGGGAATATCTCTCAGTGGGATTAATTACTGTCTAAACTCCCAGTTGATAACCAGACAGTGAGCTCCCAGGGGGTTTCAGTGAGAAACAATGACTGCTGTTCCAGTCACCCCCGATACGAGATTTTGGTCTCCCATTAATTAAACCTGCCTCTCTTACAGTGAGGTAAACACAGTGTGACTGTAGGATCGAGACCCCAGGGAACCATTAACCTACTCCCTAATCCTCGTCACTCATCGTGTGTCAGGCGTGACTCAGTTGGTAGCACTCTTGCCTCTGAGTCAGAAGATTGTAGGTTCATAGACTTGAGCACAAGATCTAAACTGATGCTCCAGTGGAGTACTGAGGGAGTGCCGCACTGTCGGAGGGGCAGTACTGGGGGAGTGCCGCACTGTCAGAGGGGCAGTACTGAGGGAGGGCCGCACTGTCGGAGGGGCAGTACTGAGGGAGTGCTGCACTGTCGGAGGGGCAGTACCGAGGGAGCGCCGCACTGGCGGAGGGCAGTACTGGGGGAGCGCAGCACTGTCGGAGGGGCACTACTGAGGGAGCCCTGCAATGTCGGAGGGGGGCGGTACTGAGGGAGCGCCGCACTGTCGGAGGGGTAGTACTGGGGGAGCGCTGCTCTGTCAGAGGGGCGGTACTGGGGGAGCGCTGCAATGTCAGAGGGGCAGTACTGTGGGAGCGCTGCTCTGTCGGAGGGTCAGTACTCAGGGAGCGCTGCTCTGTCGGAGGGTCAGTACTGAGGGTGCGCTGCACTGTCGGAGGGGCAGTACTGAGGGAGCGCCGCACTGTCGGAGGGGCAGTGCTGAGGGAGCGCTGCACTGTCGGAGGGGCGGTACTGAGGAAGCGCTGCACTGTCGGAGAGGCAGTACTGAGGTAGCGCTTCACTATCGGAGGGGCACTAAAGATGAAGCGCCGCACTATCGGAGGGGCAGTACTGAGGGAGTGCTGCACTGTCGGAGGGGCAGTACTGAGGGAGCGCCGCACTGTCGGAGGGGCTGTACTGAGGGAGCGCCGAACTGTCGGAGGGGCAGTACTGAGGGAGCGCAGCACTGTCGGAGGGGGCAGTACTGAGGGAGTGCCCCACTGTCGGAGGGGCAGTACTGAGAGAGCGCTGCACTGTCGGAGGGGCAGTACTGAGGGAGCGCTGCACTGTCAGAGGGGCAGTACTGAGGGAGCGCCTCACTGTCAGAAGGCCAGTACTGAGGGAGAGCTGCGCTGTCGGAGGGGCAGTACTGAGGGAGCGCTGCACTGTCGGAGGGGCAGTACTGAGGGACGCTGCACTGTCAGAGGGGCAGTACTGAGGGAGCGCTGCACTGTCAGAGGGGCAGTACTGAGGGAGCGCCTCACTGTCAGAAGGCCAGTACTGAGGGAGAGCTGCGCTGTCGGAGGGGCAGTACTGAGGGACGCTGCACTGTCAGAGGGGCAGTACTGAGGGAGCGCCGCACTGTCGGAGGGGCAGTACTGAGGGAGCGCTGCACTGTCGGAGGGGCAGTACTGAGGGACGCCGCACTGTCAGAGGGGCAGTACTGAGGGAGCGCCGCACTGTCGGAGGGGCAGTACTGAGGGAGCGCCGCACTGTCGGAGGGGCAGTACTGAGGGAGCGCCGCACTGTCGGAGGGGCAGTACTGAGGGAGCGCCGCACTGTCGGAGGGGCAGTACTGAGGGACGCTGCACTGTCAGAGGGGCAGTACTGAGGGAGAGCTGCACTGTTGGAGCTGCCGTTTTTTGGATGAGACGGTAAACCTTGGCTGGCTTTCTCAGCGGGCTATGGCCGTGTCTTGTGTACGTGTGTGTGCTACAGTGTAGATGATACAATGGTCGTATTGATGGGGGTGAAACTGACACAACCTTTCAATCATCGTGTTATCCACTTTCTGAACTTTGCGAAAGTAAGCAAGGTGTCCTTCCTTTCCTGAGGTCCCCCGACCATTCTGTAATTAAGTTCGAATGAGGTTGCTGACAGGCAGTTCCACACATGGATGCCCTCACGGTTCAGAGAATAAGAATTCAGGTTTAATCTGCCTTTCCAGAGTGTTGATTGAGACAGAGAATTGAATTTTCTGTCGATATTTTTATGCTGTTTCTTTATTTTACTGGAGTCAGCATTCTCCATTTTAATCCTTTTCCCCCATGACTTCCAGCAGGTGGAAAGGTGGAAGGGAGGAAGTGGGGAAGGAAGAGTGGAACAGGCTGTTGGTTGCAGGATTGCTGAAGAGCGAGGCCTCTCATTACCACAATTCCTGGCGTGGGGGGAGTTTAAACGATCGCCCCGAAATTGATCCCACTCCCTTGGGGAGGACTAAATTTTAAATCTCAATTTAGCAACAGTCGATCCCAGGAACATCTGCCATCTCTTGCACCCAGCGTTGCTATGACAGGATGTACGGCACAATTTCATCCCACTTCAAATATGCCAGTGGCTGCCACCCACTCCGGTGGGCAATGCCATCGACAGGGAGCTGGGAGACCATTTCCCCACCCCAGATTCACCTGGAATCCGGCCGTCTGAGAGCTCACGGTCCTGTCTGATCTTCTGTTCCAATTCATTCTTCCCCAGGGCCGCAAACTGTGGAACTCCTCCCCTCACTCAGTCTTCACAAACTGCAGGCTACAAAACTCAATCTTTTCTTAAAATTCATTTTACGGGATGTGGGCGTCACTGGCAAGGCCGGCATTTATTGCCCATCCCTACTTGCCCTCGAGAAGGTGGTGGTGAGCCACCTTCTTGAACCGCTGCAGTCCGTGTGGAGAAGTCAGGATGGTGTGTGACTTGGAGGTGGTGGTGTTCCCCTGCGCCTGCTGCCCTTGAGGTCACGGGTTTGTAAGGTGCTGTCGAAGAAGCCTTTTCGAGTTGCTGCCGTGCATCTTGTAGATGGTACAATCTTGGTGAGCCCTAGCCACAACTTCCTGATTCGCCTTGTCTTCTCCAGCCCATGTGATGTCCATCACTTGAGCCTTCGCCTGGCCCTCTGAATAAGACTTTGCTGACATTACTTTGTCAGTGTAAGCCTATCACCAACATCATTTCCTTTGCTTGGCACAGAGTTCATTTTTATTGAGAAAGCGTGCTGAGTCACGAGCCTTTGAAAACAGGGTTCAGACACTGCAGCAAAATACTCTCCATCCCCGCGGCCAATAACTGACGTATTGATCGGAGCAGAGTAACAGCTTCATGCTGCAATGATGCAGCTCGACGGCCTCCATGTCTGGTCTGTTCTACTTCTATCAACTCCCCCTAACTGGAAACTGGATTCCTCCGAGACCACAATGGGCTTTTTTGATATTGGCCCAAAAAGTCATTTAGTTTAAAGTCCTCTTCAGCGCTTAACCTGAATTATTTCCTCCTGCCAAATGTTATCTCAGTCTGACATGTTGCCCCAGGTGTGAGGTGACTGCTATTGATATTACCCAATAACACACAATGCTTGTTCAGAGTTACTTGGCCAGCAGCTTTCAAATTTATAAATTTCAAAGTGATTATGGCCAAGTATTGAAAAACAAAGTTGTGGATTCTAAACCCGTCGTACAGGATAGGAACATAGGAACAGGAGGAGGCCACTCAGCCCCACGAGCCTGTCCCGCCATTCAATGAGATCATGGCTGATTCGCGACCTAACTCCATATACCCACCTTTGGCTCATATAACTTAATACAAGTGGGCAGCCTGACAGACACCCAACCAAATCCCAACTCCATCGCACAAATCCTGCTTGCAATCCAAATATTGGCAGTCTTAATCAAATTGCATTTGTGAGTTTTGCAGAATACAGGTCCTCGACACGAATGAACAGTGAGCAAAAATTAAATAAAATGACTGGGATTTCAGCAGCAATCTTCAGGCTGTGATTGGCTGGAGTATTCATTCAAAGTGGCGTTCGATCCCACATCACAACGATAGGAATCGCCAAACAAGAAAAGGACAATCGGCCTCTTCAAGCTCATTCCTCCCACAGCCCATGTACACTCTCCACTATCATGGACTCTACCCACCCATTTAATCTCCTCCCACAGCCCGTGTACACTCTCCCCTATCACAGACTCTACCCACCCATTTAATCTCCTCCCACAGCCCGTGTACACTCTCCCCTATCATGGACTCTACCCACCCATTTAATCTCCTCCCACAGCCCATGTACACTCTCCCCTATCACGGACTCTACCCACCCATTTAATCTCCTCCCACAGCCCATGTACACTCTCCCCTATCATGGACTCTACCCACCCATTTAATCTCCTCCCACAGCCCATGTACGCTCTCCCCTATCACAGACTCTACCCACCCATTTAATCTCCTCCCACAGCCCGTGTACGCTCTCCCCTATCACAGACTCTACCCACCCATTTAATCTCCTCCCACAGCCCGTGTACACTCTCCCCTATCATGGACTCTACCCACCCATTTAATCTCCTCCCACAGCCCGTGTACACTCTCCCCTATCACAGACTCTACCCACCCATTTAATCTCCTCCCACAGCCATGTACACTCTCCCCTATCATGGACTCTCCCCACCCATTTAATCTCCTCTCTCAGCCCATGTACACTCTCCCCTATCACAGGCTCTACCCACCCATTTAATCTCCTCTCTCAGCCCATGTACACTCTCCCCTATCACAGACTCTACCCACCCATTTAATCTCCTCCCACAGCCCGTGTAGACTCTCCCCTATCACAGACTCTACCCACCCATTTAATCTCCTCCCACAGCCCATGTACACACTCCCCTATCACAGACTCTCCCCACCCATTTAATCTTCTCCCACAGCCCGTGTACACACTCCCCTATCATATACATAAGAACAATAACTGCACTCCAACGTAATTCATTCTGTGCGAAGAGCGTTGACCTGCTCTTGGGAGGAGTGATAAGGCGCTGGTTATATAAAAAGAAAGAACGACTTGCATTTCTCCAGCGCTTTTCACGACCACCGGGCATCCCAAAGAGCTTTACAGCCAATGAAGTACTTCTTTGAAGTGTAGTCACTGTTGTAATGTAGTAATATGCTCAATCAGACAAAAGAAGATTCCGTTTGGAATTCTGCTCCTCTCCTTCGCTGTGGATTTCAGTTTTCTCAAATTCCTACAAACTGATGCTCTCCTTACACTCCGACAAATCCATTTCCCGGCATTCCCCCTTCAGGTTGTTCCTCATTTTCCTTAAGTTGGGGAAATGGCACAAATGATCCCAATCTCAAAGCCCAGCTGTCGTCATTTCCACGGCCAAGGTAGATGTCATCAGCATCCTCGCCCTCTGAGCTGTGATGGCCTTTTCTGCGTCGTAATGTCTGGCATTGAAGTTCCGAATCTAGGGAAAGCTGATCTGAGAGCACAGTGACGAGAAGGAAGTTACTTTATTGGATTCAACACAAAATTAATCAGCACAGCAAAAAGATCCATTCTCAGCCGTCCCCGGCCCTGCCTCAGCTTTTCTTTCGTGGGTCAGATATTGTCAACTAGAAGTCAGGATTTTAATAAGTTCCTGGGACATCAACAAGTGATATCAGGCACTACAAAGAGTGAGGGGCGTCTGAGCAATCTTCCACTCATCGAAGTGGGAAATGAGGGCGAGATTGGATCAATAGTTGCTCTCCATCCAGGAGAGCTTCCATTGCTGCAGC
Organism: Somniosus microcephalus; assembly: GCF_052327205.1. Classification (NCBI taxonomy): domain Eukaryota; kingdom Metazoa; phylum Chordata; class Chondrichthyes; order Squaliformes; family Somniosidae; genus Somniosus; species Somniosus microcephalus. The sequence goes on from NC_141018.1 coordinate 38,483,969, forward strand.
TTCAGATATACTTCCCTTGCATCAGATCAATTTCACCCATCCATCCTCGTCTCTCTGCATGAGGCTGGGCAATTAACGGTGAATTATGAGCTGTTCTGTGCCATGCATTTTCAATTCATTGGGACCTGGATTTAGATGGACTGACTGATCAAGCTCTTTTGACTTAGGGCCCTTGAACAGGCTGTGTCATTCCCAGCTCAGGCCCGAGAGGTCACAGTGGCTCTGCTGCACATTGCGTCATACCAGAGAGTTTTTGTTATTAAGTTGTATGTGAGAGTAAAGGCGAGCTCAGATCGAGGACAGATTCAAAGTCACTCAACGTGACTTCATCAACCAGAACATCTTTCAATTCATTTCATGGGACCCATGTTCTTCTATTCCAGTTCTGCTTCAGTGCAAAAATAAATCAGCTGTTCAGAGCTTGGGTCAGACCCCATCTGACAGATTGCGTTCAGTTCTGAGCACCGAACCTCGGGAAAAATATATTGGCGTTGGAAAGGGTACAGCACAGATTCACCAGAATGATATTGAGGCTTAGAGAGTGAAATTGTGAGGGATGGCAGTGTCAACTTGGCTCGTATTCCCTTGAGTTTAGAAGGTTGAGAGGCGATCTGATCAAGGTTTTTAAAATAATAAAAGGATTCGATAGGGTAGATAGATAGAGAGAAACTATTACCTCTGGTGGGGGTGGGGGGAGTCCAGAACATTAAAATTACAGCCAGGCCATTCAGGGTGATGTCAGGAAACACTCCTTCACACAAAGAGCAGTGGAAATCTGGGACTCTCTCCACACAAAATGTTGTGGAATCTGCAGGGTCAATTCCAATCTTCCACGCTGCAATCGATAGGTTTCTGTTGGGTTCGGGCATCAAGGGAAATGGAGTTGAGGAACTGATCAGTCATGATCTAATTGAAATTCAGCTTGAGGGGCTGAATGGCCTCCACCTGTTCTTATGATCCTATGAAATACAAATTGGGGAAACTTGCCCATTACCTCTGGAACATGGGTTCAAACCCAGCTCATGTCGACACCAGGAAAATCTGCTGTGCCAGCTAGTGAGGACCCAACAGCTGATAGAGCAACACTGCTCTGAACTCCGCTTTAATTAGCACTCAATTTAATTCACAGAGGCCACAGAATGGCTGGTGTGGGACTGTATCTAACCCGTGCTGTACCTGCCTTGGGAGTGTTTGATGGGACAGTGTAGAGGGAGCTTTCCTCTGTATCTAACCCGTGCTGTACCTGCCCTGGGAGTGTTTGATGGGACAGTGTAGAGGGAGCTTTCCTCTGTATCTAACCCGTGCTGTACCTGCCCTGGGAGTGTTTGATGGGACAGTGTAGAGGGAGCTTTACTCTGTATCTAATCCGTGCTGTACCTGCCCTGGGAGTGTTTGATGGGACAGTGTAGAGGGAGCTTTCCTCTGTATCTAACCCGTGCTGTACCTGCCCTGGGAGTGTTTGATGGGACAGTGTAGAGGGAGCTTTACTCTGTATCTAACCCGTGCTATACCTGCCCTGGGAGTGTTTGATGGGACAGTGTAGAGGAAGCTTTACTCTGTATCTAACCCATGCCGTACCTGCCCTGGGAGTGTTTGATGGGACAGTGTAGAGGGAGCTTTACTCTGTATCTAACCCGTGCTGTACCTGCCCTGGGAGTGTTTGATGGGACAGTGTAGAGGGAGCTTTACTCTGTATCTAGCCCGTGCTGTACCTGCCCTGGGAGTGTTTGACGGGACAGTGTAGAGGGAGCTTTACTCTGTATCGAACCCATGCTGTACCTGCCCTGGGAGTGTTTGATGGGACAGTGTAGAGGGAGCTTTACTCTGTATCTAACCCGTGCTGTACCTGCCCTGGGAGTGTTTGATGGGACAGTGTAGAGGGGGCTTTACTCTGTATCTAACCCGTGCTGTACCTGCCCTGGGAGTGTTTGATGGGACAGCGTAGAGGGAGCTTTACTCTGTATCGAACCCATGCTGTACCTGCCCTGGGAGTGTTTGATGGGGCAGTGTACAGGGAGCTTTACTCTGTATCTAACCCGTGCTGTACCTGCCCTGGGAGTGTTTGATGAGACAGTGTAGAGGGAGCTTTACTCTGTATCTAACCCGTGCTGTACCTGCCCTGGGAGTGTTTGATGGGACAGTGTAGAGGGAGCTTTACTCTGTAACCCGCGCTGTACCTGCCCTGGGAGTGTTTGATGGGACAGGGATGGGAGGAGAGCTGTGTTGTTGGATCGAATGGCCATAGCTAAATAATCCAATCGCATCTAAACTCTTGAATTATTCCCAGTTAATAATGTATATTCTCTTGTCAGAAGAGAATATTTTTGACTTGTTCTGTTTAATATGCCCTCTATGTTGGCCCTGGTGTGCGGCTCCGATCGTGCGGCCTCTGGTAGCTGAGCTGAGCTGACCAGTCCTGTGAGCCGTGCTACAAATGGCTGCTGGACCCGTCAGCATGTATTGTGGCTCAATGATGGACAATTGGGGCGCTGCTGCTCCTGGCCCTGAACCGTGTGATTGACGGTCGCTGGGAGTTGTGACTAAGGCCTGAATTAAACCCAATCTCCTGTGATGAATCGGTGCTCTGAGCTGCCACTACCTCAGTAATTGTTCAGCTAGGTCCTTTTTTTAAGTGTTGCTTTTAATTAGTAAATACATGTTAACAAGTCATCTCCATTTGTAAACACAGTGATGCTTGGCTAAGTGCTGTGGATTGGAAGTCCCAGAGGAGTTGATATGTGTGAGCTTGGGCCAGTTGCTGTTCTGTGCACTGATGACAAAATGTGGAATGATTCCGCAGGGAGATGGGCTGCTATTCTGCATTTATAGGTACAGAGACCAAATCGGCATCACAGTAACTGGGTGATTGATGTATATGGGTCATTGTATATGCAGCAACTTACAATACACACACCACTGCCCTGCGAATCCTAGCACACTTGTAAATACAGGCATGGTTCGCAGGGGAGATGTGCATCACCTGGCCGGGGGTGTGGGTGATTTATTCAGCCCCTGTTCCCATCGGAGATTCTTGACAAATGAATGTTAGTTTCCCGGTTGCTGCACCTCTCGTCCACAGGCACCTCGCTCCTTCTCTCTCTATCAGGCGAGGGGCTGCACTGTGTTTGAGTGGAATCGTTGTTTTTCTTTTGCCTGGAGGCTGATTTCCAGGTTCCCAGGACAGCACTGACCACTGAATATCAGAGGGGCACACAGACAGAGCCAAAAACTATATCGGCCCAGATTTTGCGGCAGGAATAACGGCGAGGCTATCGGCGCTCACTGTCATTATGGAGTAAATCGGACGGCAACTTCCGGCGTCCGCACACGCGCAGTTAAACGCGGAAATCCGGAAGTTGTTGTCCGAGTTGCCCTGCTCCTCCAGGAGCTGTGCTATAACAGTATCTCGCCAAGAGACTTGACGTTGAAACACATGGAAGGGCGTGAACTTGCGGTACTTACTCACTCGATACCCACTAAACACACCAGAAAAAGTTAAGGCTTGACAATTCATGTATTAGTGAATTTTTAATGGCGTGATAAGTCTTAATTACTACCAAACAACTTCTCCAACACTGAATATTAACTTTAACAAGTGTGGAGCTGCATTCCTTCAGATTTTAATTATTGTTGGAGATGTTAAAAGATTAAAATTTAAAATAATTTATTTTTGCTTTTTCTTTCTGTCTCTTTTATCTCTCTCAATCCCATCTTTCTTTCCCTCTCTTTATTTCATTTTCTGTACATGATTTGACATTGAATTCACTATTCTAACTTACACTTCCTGGTTCAGACTCTGCGCTGCTCACTCATGATTCTTCAGTCTGATTGGTTAAGAAGACATGCAGTTGCTCGCCCTGTTCACACAGGTCCCAGATTCCCTGTCGAGGGCGCCACGCCGAAATGGTTCTCTAATTACCGCAGTTCGCAGTGCAAAAGCCCACAGAAAGTCTATGGGCAAGTGTAGCAGTTAATTCGGCGCTGACCACAAAATCTGGGCCATTGTTACTTTTGAAATATTGCCTGAGGGAAATTGAATCCAACACCTCCACTTCTGGGATACCATGTTAGGGACTGGGATCAAGAAATATAAAAGATGAGATTAATTTGTATCATTCTCATGACTATTTCTGTTACAGTATTTTGGATTGTTAAAGTCTTCTGCCTGAATGGGCCCCGCACCCAAAAAGAAATCAGAGGGAACATTGAATATAATTTGTGACTACAGGAAACTCTTTGATATCCGGCACCGACGGGACCGGCGTGTTGCCGGTTGATTAAAAATTCCGGATGACGGAGAGGGTTATCTACCGAGGCTATTTTTAACAAAGAAAAATTTTAAAAATCAAGAAATGTGCAGTATACAGTAATTGGGTACTCGCCGACAGAATGTTGTGTTAAATGGATGGTGGAAGATGCTTGATTAAGTGTAGTACTGCCAGTTGAGGGTAATCCAATGCACTGACTACCAGGAGCGTGGGAGACACACAGACCCCTGTAAAATGGCAGATCAGAAGAGACTACCAGCAGCGCGGGAGAGTCAGGCTCCTGTTGTTGAGGTGTTCCGACTTCCGACAGCGCCAAGAAGCCGAGTCGTGGCAGATTGGAGAACTACCCCCACTGACTAACTCGGCCACCGCGGGAGACTCGGACTCGGCAACATTGCCGGTGAGTGAGGTGTTGTTTTCGGAGTGAGAATTTTGCCGGTTAATAGAGAATTCCGGATATTTAGGTGCCGTTTAAACAAGAGTTTCCTGTAGTTTGATTTCGGGGTGGGGGTGGGGGGAGGGGGGAGGATGATAGAATTCCCTGAGCGCCCCTTCACGCCAGAAGGGGCGCCCAACTAAAAGTCAAAATCGACCACATTCTCTTAACAACCAGTGTCGGACAATGTATCAATAAGGTAGCTGGTTTCAGTTAGCAGGCGGCTGACGATGGTGTCTGCTTAACCGAGGCTCAGTGTCTGCTGTAAATAATGTTATTTTAAGGCTGAATAAAGATATCCCTTTTTATTTAGTCGAAGAATTCCTAAGGCAACTTCAAAATAGGCATTTCACAACCACATCTCTATCGGTTATCTATCCACAGTTACTCAAAGAACCAACTTGTGAACAGCCACTAAATGAAACTGTGGCATTGCCCTTACAGAGAAGGGCTACTTTCTGTAGGTAGAACAAGTGTTCCCTAGACTTTGCCCTATTGTACACTTCAAACCCGTACCCCAGTGAGAGTCGGTGTCTGTGGAACCCGTACCCCAGTGAGAGCCAGTGTCTGTGGAACTGTACCCCAGTGAGAGTCAGTGTCTATGGAACTGTACCCCAGTGAGAGTCAGTGTCTGTGGAACTGTACCCCAGTGAGAGTCAGTGTCTGTGGAACTGTACCCCAGTGAGAGTCAGTGTCTGTGGAACTGTACCCCAGTGAGAGTCAGTGTCTGTGGAACTGTACCCCAGTGAGAGTCAGTGTCTGTGGAACTGTACCCCGGTGAGAGTCAGTGTCTATGGAACGGTACCCCAGTGAGAGTCAGTGCCTGTGGAACTGTACCCCAGTGAGAGTCAGTGTCTGTGGAACTGTACCCCAGTGAGAGTCAGTGTCTGTGGAACTGTACCCCAGTGAGAGTCAGTGTGTGTGGAACTGTACCCCAGTGAGAGTCAGTGTATGTTGGACCCGTACCCCAGTGAGAGTCGGTGTCTCTGGAACCCGTACCCCAGTGAGAGTCAGTGTCTGTGGAACTGTACCCCAGTGAGAGTCAGTGTCTGTGGAGCCCATACCCCAGTGAGAGTCAGTGCCTGAGGAACAGTACCCCAGTGAGAGTCAGTGTGTGTGGAACTGTACCCCAGTGAGAGTCAGTGTCTGTTGGACCCGTACCCCAGTGAGAGTCGGTGTCTGTGGAAACCGTACCCCAGTGAGAGTCAGTGTCTGTGGAACTGTACCCCAGTGAGAGTCAGTGTGTGTGGAACTGTACCCCAGTGAGAGTCAGTGTCTGTGGAACTGTACCCCAGTGAGAGTCAGTGTCTGTTGGACCCGTACCCCAGTGAGAGTCGGTGTCTGTGGAAATTGATGTGCCTCAATAAATCCGAGACTCGATGTTAGCGAAACAAAACAAGGCTTTTATTGACTTAGAAGGTAACACACAGAGGAGAATGTATCTTCCATCCAGAGGTCTGCCGTACTGGATGTGCTGCAGGCTGGGCCAGCTTACATAGGAGCCAGGTATGGGCGGAGCCCTACACACAGTACAATACAATGGAAATGAAACTGAAACCAACCACAGTCACAGGCAGAGAAATACTGATGAGAGATGAATGGAATATTTCATCACAGAAACCATACCCCAGTGAGAGTCAGTGTCTGTGGAACTGTACCCCAGTGAGAGTCAGTGTGTGTGGAACTGTACCCCAGTGAGAGTCAGTGTCTGTGGAACTGTACCCCAGTGAGAGTCAGTGTCTGTTGGACCCGTACCCCAGTGAGAGTCGGTGTCTGTGGAACCCGTACCCCAGTGAGAGTCAGTGTCTGTGGAACCCGTATCCCAGTGAGAGTCGGTGTCTGTGGAACCCGTACCCCAGTGAGAGTCGGTGTCTGTGGAACCCGTACCCCAGTGAGTCAGTGTCTGTGGAACCCGTACCCCAGTGAGAGTCAGTGTCTGTGGAACTGTACCCCAGTGAGAGTCAGTGTGTGTGGAACTGCACCCCAGTGAGAGTCAGTGTGTGTGGAACTGTACCCCAGTGAGAGTCAGTGTCTGTTCGACCCGTACCCCAGTGAGAGTCAGTGTCTGTGGAACTGTACCCCAGTGAGAGTCAGTGTCTGTTGGACCCGTACCCCAGTGAGAGTCGGTGTCTGTGGAACCCGTACCCCAGTGAGAGTCAGTGTCTGTGGAACCCGTATCCCAGTGAGAGTCGGTGTCTGTGGAACCCGTACCCCAGTGAGAGTCAGTGTCTGTGGAACCCGTACCCCAGTGAGTCAGTGTCTGTGGAACCCGTACCCCAGTGAGAGTCAGTGTCTGTGGAACCCGTACCCCAGTGAGAGTCAGTGTCTGTGGAACTGTACCCCAGTGAGAGTCAGTGTGTGTGGAACTGCACCCCAGTGAGAGTCAGTGTGTGTGGAACTGTACCCCAGTGAGAGTCAGTGTCTGTTCGACCCGTACCTCAGTGAGAGTCAGTGTCTGTGGAACAGTACCCCAGTGAGAGTCAGTGTCTGTGGGACCCGTACCCCAGTGAGAGTCAGTGTCTGTGGGACCCGTAGCCCAGTGAGAGTCAGTGTCTGTGGAACTGTACCCCAGTGAGAGTCAGTGTCTGTGGAACTGTACCCCAGTGAGAGTCAGTGTCTGTGGAACTGTACCCCAGTGAGAGTCAGTGTCTGTGGAACTGTACCACAGTGAGAGTCAGTGTGTGTGGAACTGTACCCCAGTGAGAGCCAGTGTCTGTGGAACTGTACCCCAGTGAGAGTCAGTGTCTGTGGAACTGTACCCCAGTGAGAGTCAGTGTCTGTGGAACTGTACCCCAGTGAGAGTCAGTGTCTTTGGAACCCGTACCCCAGTGAGAGTCAGTGTCTGTGGAACCCGTACCCCAGTGAGAGTCAGTGCCTGTGGAACTGTACCCCAGTGAGAGTCAGTGTCTGTGGAAACATAGACACATAGAAGATAGGAGCAGGAGTAGGCCATTCGGCCCCTCGAGCCTGCTCCACCATTTAATGAGATCATGGCTGATCATCCAAATTCAGTACCCTGTCCCTGCTTCCTCCCCATATCCCTTGATCCCTTTAGCCTTAAGAAATATATCTAACTCCTTCTTGAATATATTTAATGAATTGGCCTCAACTGCCTTCTGTGGTAGAGAATTCTAGTAAATTCTAGTAAAGGATCCCCTTGGAATGAGTGACCATAACATGGTAGAATTCCATATTCAATTAGAGGGCGAGAAGGTTGGATCTCAAACAAGCGTGCTAAGCTTGAATAAAGGAGACTATGAAGGTATGAGAGCGGAATTGAGTAGAGTGGATTGAGAAAATAGATTAAAGGGTAAGACGATACATGATCAGAGGTGTACATTTAAGGAGTTATTTTACAACTTCCAAAAAATATATATTCCACTGAGAAGAAAAGGGTGTAAAAGAAAAGACATCCATCCGTGGCTAAGTAAAGAAATTAAGGATAGTATTCGACTAAAAACAAGGGCATATAAGGTAGCCAAATCTAGTGGGAGGATAGAGGATTGGGAAAACTTTAAAAGACAGCAAAAAATAACAAAAAGATTGATTAAGAAAGGGAAGATAGATTATGAAAGTAAATTAGCAAAAAATATAAAAACAGATAGTAAGAGTTTTTATAGTTATATAAAAAGAAAAAGGGTGGCTAAAGTAAATGTTGGTCCCTTAGAGGATGAGACCGGGAAATTAATGGTGGGAAATATGGAGATGGCAAAAACCCAGTTTCCTGTAGTTTGATTTCGGGGTGGGGGTGGGGGGAGGGGGGAGGATGGTAGAATTCCCTGAGCGCCCCTTCACGCCAGAAGGGGCGCCCAACTAAAAGTCAAAATCGACCACATTCTCTTAACAACCAGTGTCGGACAATGTATCAATAAGGTAGCTGGTTTCAGTTAGTAGGCGGCTGACGATGGTGTCTGCTTAACCGAGGCTCAGTGTCTGCTGTAAATAATGTTATTTTAAGGCTGAATAAAGATATCCCTTTTTATTTAGTCGAAGAATTCCTAAGGCAACTTCAAAATAGGCATTTCACAACCACATCTCTATCGGTTATCTATCCACAGTTACTCAAAGAACCAACTTGTGAACAGCCACTAAATGAAACTGTGGCATTGCCCTTACAGAGAAGGGCTACTTTCTGTAGGTAGAACAAGTGTTCCCTAGACTTTGCCCTATTGTACACTTCAAACCCGTACCCCAGTGAGAGTCGGTGTCTGTGGAACCCGTACCCCAGTGAGAGCCAGTGTCTGTGGAACTGTACCCCAGTGAGAGTCAGTGTCTATGGAACTGTACCCCAGTGAGAGTCAGTGTCTGTGGAACTGTACCCCAGTGAGAGTCAGTGTCTGTGGAACTGTACCCCAGTGAGAGTCAGTGTCTGTGGAACTGTACCCCAGTGAGAGTCAGTGTCTGTGGAACTGTACCCCAGTGAGAGTCAGTGTCTGTGGAACTGTACCCCGGTGAGAGTCAGTGTCTATGGAACTGTACCCCAGTGAGAGTCAGTGCCTGTGGAACTGTACCCCAGTGAGAGTCAGTGTCTGTGGAACTGTACCCCAGTGAGAGTCAGTGTCTGTGGAACTGTACCCCAGTGAGAGTCAGTGTGTGTGGAACTGTACCCCAGTGAGAGTCAGTGTATGTTGGACCCGTACCCCAGTGAGAGTCGGTGTCTCTGGAACCCGTACCCCAGTGAGAGTCAGTGTCTGTGGAACTGTACCCCAGTGAGAGTCAGTGTCTGTGGAGCCCATACCCCAGTGAGAGTCAGTGTCTGAGGAACAGTACCCCAGTGAGAGTCAGTGTCTGTGGAACTGTACCCCAGTGAGAGTCAGTGTCTGTTGGACCCGTACCCCAGTGAGAGTCGGTGTCTGTGGAAACCGTACCCCAGTGAGAGTCAGTGTCTGTGGAACTGTACCCCAGTGAGAGTCAGTGTGTGTGGAACTGTACCCCAGTGAGAGTCAGTGTCTGTGGAACTGTACCCCAGTGAGAGTCAGTGTCTGTTGGACCCGTACCCCAGTGAGAGTCGGTGTCTGTGGAAATTGATGTGCCTCAATAAATCCGAGACTCGATGTTAGCGAAACAAAACAAGGCTTTTATTGACTTAGAAGGTAACACACAGAGGAGAATGTATCTTCCATCCAGAGGTCTGCCGTACTGGATGTGCTGCAGGCTGGGCCAGCTTACATAGGAGCCAGGTATGGGCGGAGCCCTACACACAGTACAATACAATGGAAATGAAACTGAAACCAACCACAGTCACAGGCAGAGAAATACTGATGAGAGATGAATGGAATATTTCATCACAGAAACCATACCCCAGTGAGAGTCAGTGTCTGTGGAACTGTACCCCAGTGAGAGTCAGTGTGTGTGGAACTGTACCCCAGTGAGAGTCAGTGTCTGTGGAACCCGTACCCCAGTGAGAGTCAGTGTCTGTGGAACCCGTATCCCAGTGAGAGTCGGTGTCTGTGGAACCCGTACCCCAGTGAGAGTCGGTGTCTGTGGAACCCGTACCCCAGTGAGTCAGTGTCTGTGGAACCCGTACCCCAGTGAGAGTCAGTGTCTGTGGAACCCGTACCCCAGTGAGAGTCAGTGTCTGTGGAACTGTACCCCAGTGAGAGTCAGTGTGTGTGGAACTGCACCCCAGTGAGAGTCAGTGTGTGTGGAACTGTACCCCAGTGAGAGTCAGTGTCTGTTCGACCCGTACCCCAGTGAGAGTCAGTGTCTGTGGAACTGTACCCCAGTGAGAGTCAGTGTCTGTTGGACCCGTACCCCAGTGAGAGTCGGTGTCTGTGGAACCCGTACCCCAGTGAGAGTCAGTGTCTGTGGAACCCGTATCCCAGTGAGAGTCGGTGTCTGTGGAACCCGTACCCCAGTGAGAGTCAGTGTCTGTGGAACCCGTACCCCAGTGAGTCAGTGTCTGTGGAACCCGTACCCCAGTGAGAGTCAGTGTCTGTGGAACCCGTACCCCAGTGAGAGTCAGTGTCTGTGGAACTGTACCCCAGTGAGAGTCAGTGTGTGTGGAACTGCACCCCAGTGAGAGTCAGTGTGTGTGGAACTGTACCCCAGTGAGAGTCAGTGTCTGTTCAACCCGTACCTCAGTGAGAGTCAGTGTCTGTGGAACAGTACCCCAGTGAGAGTCAGTGTCTGTGGGACCCGTACCCCAGTGAGAGTCAGTGTCTGTGGGACCCGTAGCCCAGTGAGAGTCAGTGTCTGTGGAACTGTACCCCAGTGAGAGTCAGTGTCTGTGGAACTGTACCCCAGTGAGAGTCAGTGTCTGTGGAACTGTACCCCAGTGAGAGTCAGTGTCTGTGGAACTGTACCACAGTGAGTGTCAGTGTGTGTGGAACTGTACCCCAGTGAGAGCCAGTGTCTGTGGAACTGTACCCCAGTGAGAGTCAGTGTCTGTGGAACTGTACCCCAGTGAGAGTCAGTGTCTGTGGAACTGTACCCCAGTGAGAGTCAGTGTCTCTGGAACCCGTACCCCAGTGAGAGTCAGTGTCTGTGGAACCCGTACCCCAGTGAGAGTCAGTGCCTGTGGAACTGTACCCCAGTGAGAGTCAGTGTCTGTGGAAACATAGACACATAGAAGATAGGAGCAGGAGTAGGCCATTCGGCCCCTCGAGCCTGCTCCACCATTTAATGAGATCATGGCTGATCATCCAAATTCAGTACCCTGTCCCTGCTTTCTCCCCATATCCCTTGATCCCTTTAGCCTTAAGAAATATATCTAACTCCTTCTTGAATATATTTAATGAATTGGCCTCAACTGCCTTCTGTGGTAGAGAATTCTAGTAAATTCTAGTAAAGGATCCCCTTGGAATGAGTGACCATAACATGGTAGAATTCCATATTCAATTAGAGGGCGAGAAGGTTGGATCTCAAACAAGCGTGCTAAGCTTGAATAAAGGAGACTATGAAGGTATGAGAGCGGAATTGAGTAGAGTGGATTGAGAAAATAGATTAAAGGGTAAGACGATACATGATCAGAGGTGTACATTTAAGGAGTTATTTTACAACTTCCAAAAAATATATATTCCACTGAGAAGAAAAGGGTGTAAAAGAAAAGACATCCAACCGTGGCTAAGTAAAGAAATTAAGGATAGTATTCGACTAAAAACAAGGGCATATAAGGTAGCCAAATCTAGTGGGAGGATAGAGGATTGGGAAAACTTTAAAAGACAGCAAAAAATAACAAAAAGATTGATTAAGAAAGGGAAGATAGATTATGAAAGTAAATCAGCAAAAAATATAAAAACAGATAGTAAGAGTTTTTATAGTTATATAAAAAGAAAAAGGGTGGCTAAAGTAAATGTTGGTCCCTTAGAGGATGAGACCGGGAAATTAATGGTGGGAAATATGGAGATGGCAAAAACACTGAATGAATATTTTGTATCAGTCTTTACAGTAGAAAACACTAAGAATATCCCAACACTGGACAAACAGGGGGCTATGGGGGGGAGGAGCTAAACACGATCAAAATCACTAAGGAAGTGGTACTCGGTAAAATAATGGGACTCAAGGCGGATAAATCACCTGGACCTGATGGCTTACATCCTAGGGTCTTGAGGGAAGTGGCGGTAGGGATTGTGGATGCATTGGTAATAATTTTCCAAAACTCCCTGGACTCAGCAAAGGTCCCGGCAGACTGGAAAACTGCTAATGTAACGCCCTTATTTAAAAAGGGCAGTAGACAGAAGGCTGGAAACTATAGACCGGTTAGCCTAACATCTGTGGTAGGTAAAATATTGGAGTCCATTATTAAGGAGACAGTAACTGGACATTTGGATAATCATAATTTAATAGGACAAAGTCAGCATGGTTTTATGAAGGGGAAGTCGTGTTTGACAAATTTGCTGGAGTTCTTTGAGGAAGTAACATATAGGGTGGATAAAGGGGAACCAGTGGACGTAGTGTATTTAGACTTCCAAAAGGCATTTGACAAAGTGCCACACAAAAGATTATTGCTTAAGATAAAAAATCACAGGATTGGGGGTAATATTCTGGCATGGATAGAGGATTGGCTATCTAACAGAAGGCAGAGAGTTGGGATAAATGGTTCATTCTCGGACTGGCAATCAGTAACTAGTGGTGTTCCACAGGGGTCAGTGCTGGTTCCCCAACTCTTTACAATCTATATTAACGATTTGGAGGAGGGGACCGAGTGTAACATATCAAAGTTTGCAGATGATACTAAGATGGGAGGGAAAGTAGTGAGTGAGGAGGACATGAAAAACCTGCAAGGGGACATAGACAGGCTAAGTAAGTGGGCAGAGATTTGGCAGATGGAATACAATACTGGAAAGTGTGAGGTTATGCACTTTGGCAGGAAAAATCATAGAGCAAGTTATTATCTTAATGGTAAGAAACTGGAAAGTACTGAAGTACAAAGGGATCTGGGGGTCCTGGTGCACGAAACTCAAAAGGTTAGTATGCAGGTGCAGCAAGTGATTAAGAAGGCCAATGGAATGTTGGCTTTCATTGCTAGAGGGATAGAATATAAAAATAGGGAGGTATTGCTTCAGCTGTACAAGCTATTGGTGAGACCGCACCTGGAATACTGCATACAGTTTTGGTGTCCATACTTAAGAAAAGACATACTTGCTCTCGAGTCAGTACAAAGAAGATTCACTCGGTTAATCCCGGGGATGAGGGGATGGACATATGAGGAGAGGTTGAGTAGATTGGGACTCTACTCATTGGAGTTCAGAAGAATGAGAGGCGATCTTATTGAAACATATAAGATTGTGAAGGGGTTGGATCGGGTGGATGCGGGGAGGATGTTCCCGGTGATGGGTGAAACTAGAACTAGGGGGCATAGTCTTAGAATAAGGGGCTGCTCTTTCAAAACTGAGATGAGGAGGAACTACTTCACTCAGAGGGTGGTAGGTCCATGAAATATGCTGCCCCAAAAAGCTGTAGAAGCTACATCATTACATAAATTTAAAACAGAAATAGACAGTTTCCTAGAAGTAAAGGGAATAAAGGATTATGGGGAGCGGGCAGGAATTTGGACATGAGTCTAGGTTCGGATCGGTCATGGCCCTGTGGGTAGCGGAGCGGGCCCAGGGGCCGTGTAGCCTGATCCTGCTCCTATTTCGTGTGTCTAATTCTGTTAGATTCAGGAGATGGTTCTGTGAAAGTAGATTGGTGGTTAGGATCAGATCAGCCATGATCTTATTGAATGGCGGAGCAGGCTCGAGGGGCCGATTGGCCTACTCCTGCTCCTATTTCTTATGTTCTTATGTTCTTATGTTCTTAGAATTCCACAGGTTCACCACTCTCTGGGTGAAGAAATTCCTCCTCATCTCTGTCCTAAATGGCTTACCCCTTATCCTTAGACTGTGACCCCTGGTTCTGGACTCCCCCGCCATCGGGAACATCCTTCCTGCATCTAGTCTGTCTAGTCCTGTTAGAATTTTATAAGTTTCAATGAGATCCCCTCTCATTCTTCTAAACTCCAGCGAGTACAAGCCCAATTGACCCAATCTCTCCTCATACGTCATTCCTGTCATCCCAGGTATCAGTCTGGTGAATCTTCGCTGCACTCCTTCCATGGCAAGAACGTCCTTCCTCAGATAAGGCGACCAAAACTGCACACAATACTCAAGGTGTGGTCTCACCAAGGTCCTGTACAACTGCAGCAAGACATCCTTGCTCCTGTACTCGAATCCTCTCGCTATGAAGGCCAACATACGATTTGCCTTCTTAACCACCTGCATGCTTACCTTCAGCGACTGGTGCACAAGGACACCCAGGTCTCGTTGCACTTCCCCTTCTCCTAATCTATTGCCGTTCAGATAATAATCTGCGTTCCTGTTTTTGCCACCAAAGTAGATAACCTCGCATTTATCCACATTATACTGCATCTTCCATGCATCTGCCCAATCACCCAACCTGTCCAAATTATACTGGAGTTTCTTTGCATCCTCCAGTGAAAGTCCGTGTCTGTGGAACCCGTATCCCAGTGAGAGTCAGTGTCTGTGGAACCCGTACCCCAGTGAGAGTCAGTGTCTGTGGAACCTGTACCCCAGTGAGAGTCAGTGTCTGTGGAACCCGTACCCCAGTGAGAGTCAGTGTCTGTGGAACCCATACCCCAGTGAGAGTCAGTGTGTGTGGGACCCGTACCCCAGTGAGAGTCAGTGTCTGTGGGACCCGTACCCCAGTGAGAATCAGTGTCTGTGGAACCTGTACCCCAGTGAGAGTCAGTGTCTGTGGAACCCGTACCCCAGTGAGAGTCAGTGCGTGTGTAACTGTACCCCAGTGAGAGTCAGTGTGTGTGGAACTGTACCCCAGTGAGAGTCAGTGTCTGTGGAACTGTACCCCAGTGAGAGTCAGTGTCTGTGGAACCCGTACCCCAGTGAGAGTCAGTGCGTGTGGAACTGTACCCCAGTGAGAGTCAGTGTGTGTGGAACTGTACCCCAGTGAGAGCCAGTGCCTGTGGAACTGTACCCCAGTGAGAGTCAGTGTCTGTGGAACCCGTACCCCAACAATACAGTGACGTGTTCCATGAATCCTGAGGCTTCAGTGAGTCAGGGGATAGTGTTGAAGCTAAGTGCTGAAATGTAAGCTAATTGTTTGTCGTGGGTGATGATGAACGGAAGTTGATTGAAGACTAGTCACTGAGGACCTTGAACAACTGTCAAAGTTAACAACCCTTGCGCGCAAGTCCCAGAGCTGAGCGTGCTGGTATCCAACAGAGAGAGCGAGAGACTGACACAAACCACTTGAATTATTAGCAGAACTGAGCAATCAGGAGCACATTCACAGAAGAGGCAAGATCATTTTCATGAGCTGGAGTGAAAATGCTCTTTTTAATTATCTTTAATTGGAGAGTGGGCGATATTAGAATCATAAAATGGTTACAGCACAGAAGGAGGCCATTCGGCCGGTCGAGCCCGTGCCGGCTCTCTGCAAGACCACTCCCCCGCCCTTTCCCTGTAGCTCTGCAAATTTCTTTCCTTCGGATACTTATCCAACTCCTTTTTGAAAGATAAGATTGAGTCTGCCTCCACCACCCTTTCAGGCAGTGCATTCCAGATGCTAACCACTCGCTGAGTAAAAAACTCTTTCCTTCCTTCGCCTTTGGTTCCTTTGCCAATCACCTTAAATCTGTGTCCTCTGGTTCTCGACCTTTCCGCCAATGGGAACAGTTTCCCTCTACCTACTCTGTCAAGACCCCTCATGATTTTGAACACCTCTATCAAATCTCCTCTTAATCTTCTCTGCTCTAAGGAGAACCCCAGCTTCTCCAGTCTATCCACGTAACTGAAGTCCCTCATCCCTGGAACCATTCTTGTAAATCTTTTCTGCACCCTCTCTAAGGCCTTCACATCCTTCCTAAAGTGTGGTGCCCAGAATTGGACACAATACTCCAGTTGAGGCCGAACCAGTGTTTTATAAAGGCTCACCATAACTTCCACACATTTGTACCCTATGCCTCTATTTATGAAGCCCAGGATCCCGTAAGCCTTTTTAACTGCTTTCTAAACCTTCTCTGACACCTTCAATGATTTGTGCACACATACCCCCACTTCACACTTTTCTGCGTTAAATTTCATCTGCCTCGTGTCTGCCCATTTCACCGGCCTGTCTCTGTCTTCCTGTGGTTTGTGGTTTGATTTTTACTATAAAATGTTTCCAATAAAGCAGCCAAACGGCTAAAATGTCAAATAAATTCACAGATGTACTGTAACCGTCCTTGGGGGAAAGAGTGCGATAGTGGCCAAATATTGCGATGAGAAATGTCAAGTTTCGCCGGGAGATTCCTCCAGGGACCCAGCTATTTTCAGCAAAGTGTTCGGATGATATGTTTCAAATGTGCTTTGAAACTGGCTCAGGCGAAGCCCAGGGGACGGGAGCAATGTTTAAAGAGGCTGCTGCTCATTTACGGCCTTGTATTTCAAACTGTGCCTGTCTCCAGTTGAAACATGCAGGTCAGGAAAGAAATGTTTGTATAACAAAGCGAGGGAGGTGTGTGAGGTGCCATAGCAGGACACCTGGCTATCAGCGTCTTCAATGTACCAGTCCCCAAGGCTGTCAATTTAATCATTATTCAACCTGACTTGAAAGAAAGACTTGCATTTATATAGCACCTTTCACAGCCTCAGGACGTCCCAAAGCGCTTTACAGCCAATGAAGTACTTTTTGAAGTGTGGTCACTGTTGTAATGTAGGAAACAAAGCAGCCAATTTGCACACAGCAAGCTCCCACAAACAGAAATGTGATAATGACCAGTTATTGTTTTTTAGTGATGTTGGTTGAGGGATCAATATTGGCCCAGGACACTGGGGGTAACTCCCCTGCTCTTCTTCGAAATAGTGGCCGTGGGATCTTTTACATTCACCTGAGAGAGCAGACGGGGCCTCATCTCATCTGAAAGACAGCACTGCACTCCCTCAGCACTGCACTGGAGTGTCGGCCTGGATTTTTGTGCTCAAGTCTCTGGAGTGGGACTTGAACCCACAACCTTCTGACTCCGAGGCGAGGGTGCTACCCACGGAGCCACAGCTGACACTGCAAGGGGGAGTTTATACAAGGAAGGGTTTTATATATCGAGTGTTATATAATTGGGGTTATATAGCAAGGATTATAGAAGGATAGAAAGGTCAAAATATGAACTTTATATAAACTTTCAAATTAACCCTTTAAAAATATAAAAGTTTCCCCCTACAGACGGAGAGGACGGTTCATTGTTGGTCTGTTCTCATTGGATGTAATTACTCATATCCGATACATTTCACACTGCTCAATTCATTCTCTAGTTAGATCGCATGGTTGAAACTAATCATAGATTTATTCTTCGATTAATTAGAATATCAATCCCCATTCCTTGTTTAATTACTTTGGCATATAATCTTTTTGGTATTTATAATTCAGAGCTTTGTGATTTTCTAGCTGCTTAATTTGGTAATAAGATAATAATTAAGTAGCGATGCAATGGTTATTGGGCACAGGCAGCACTCGTCCCCTCTTCTCGCCACAGACCAGAATTGAATGTTTCTAATCTCCGAGTATCCACAGCCCTGCACCCTCGAGGTGTTGATGTTAAAACTCGTGCAGCCTCCTGCACTACCCCCACATCAATGGCAACCAGCAGACCCGAAGCCGTTTTCATAAGCATGTGAAAGGAGCCGGTGTCGGTCAGCGAGCAGAGGGGGGACGGGTGAACGGGACCTGGTGCGAGTTAGGATACGGGCAGCAGAGTTTTGGATGAGCTCAGGTTTATGGAGGGTGGAAGGTGGGAGGCCGGCCAGGGGAGCGTCGGAGTAAACATAGAAACATAGAAGATAGGAGCAGGAGTAGGCCATTCGGCCCTGTAGTGTATGTAACCTGTACCACCTTAAGAGGATACCTTAAGGTGATGGACTACTTTTTGATGGCTCCTGTACAGTACATTGTAGTACCGGTGGTGACCACACCGGTATATAAACCCTGCGGAGCAAAGTGAATTCCAGTTCAGCCCTGACCCTCAATCACTAAAGACCTGTTTAATTACTTCTGTAGTCTGTGTCCTGTTATTCAGCATAACTACATTTGAAAACACAGACTCAACAGGCCCCTCGAGCCTGTTCCGCCATTTAATGAGATCATGGCTGATCATCCAAATTCAGTACCCTGTCCCTGCCTTCTCCCCATATCCCTTGATCCCTTTAGCCTTAAGAAATATACCTAACTCCTTCTTGAATATATTTAATGAACTGGCCTCAACGGCCTTCTGTGGTAGAGAATTCCACAGGTTCACCACTCTCTGGGTGAAGAAATTCCTCCTCATCTCTGTCCTAAATGGCTTACCCCTTATCCTTAGACTGTGACCCCTGGTTCTGGACTCCCCCACCATCGGGAACATCCTTCCTGCATCTAGTCTGTCTAGTCCTGTTAGAATGTTATAAGTTTCAATTAGATCCCCTCTCATCCTTCTAAACTCTAGCGAATACAAGCCCAATCGACCCAATCTCTCTTCATACGTCATTCCTGCCATCCCAGGTATCAGTCTGGTGAATCTTTGCTGCACTCCCTCCATGGCAAGAACATCCTTCCTCAGATAAAGCGACCAAAACTGCACAATACTCAAGATGTGGTCTCACCAAGGCCCTGTACAACTGCAGCAAGACATCCTTGTTCCTGTACTCAAACCCTCTCGCTATGAAGGCCAACATACCATTTGCCTTCTTAATCGCCTGCTGCACCTGCATGCTTACCTTCAGCGACTGGTGCACAAGGACACCCAGGTCTCGTTGCACTTCCCCTTCTCCCAATCTATTGCTGTTCAGATAATAATCTGCCTTCCTGTTTTTGCCACCAAAGTGCATAACCTTGCATTTATCCACATTATACTGCATCTGCCATGCTTCTGCCCAATCACCCAACCTGTCCAAATCATACTGCAGTTTCTCTGCATCCTCCTCACAGCACACACGCCTACCCAGCTTTGTGTCGTCTGCAAACTTGGAGATATTACATCTAGTTCCCTCGTCTAGATCTAGTTCCCTCGTCTAGATCTAGTTCCCTCGTCTAGATCATTTATATATATTGTGAATAACTGGGGTCCTAGCACCGATCCCTGCGATACCCCACTAGTCACTGCCTGCCACTCAGAAAAAGACCCATTATTCCAACTCTTTGCTTCCTGTCTGCCAACCAGAGTAGTCAAGTCTGGGTTTCAGCAGCAGATGAGCTGAGGCAAGGGGCCGAGTCAGGCAATGTTACAGAGGTGGAGGTAGGCGGTCTTTGTGATGGCGAGGATAAGGGGTCAGAAGCTCAGCTCATAGTGAAATAGGACGCCAAGATTTCAAAATATGACTATCCCAAGTCCAGACTAAACAACTGATGATAAAAAAGTTTTTGACTGGGGAATCCAGGCGAGGACAGGGTAGGAGAGAGGACGGAATAAAGGAGGAGGTGAGACGAAAGAAAGAACTTGTACAGCACATTATCACACCTTCAGGACCAAATTGCTCCACAGCCAATGAATTGCATTGAAGTGTAGCCACTGTTGTTTTGTAAGCAAACATGGTAGCCAATTTGCGCACAGCAAAATCCCACAAACAGCTATGAGGTGCAAGACCGGTTAATCTATTTTTGGCAGTGTTCATTGAGAGAAGGAATGTTGGTCGGCGGAACTCCCTTCTTTTCTCCAAATAATGCCCTGGGATCTTCTATGTCTGTTAGATCCGTGGTTCAGTGGATAAATAATCACACGGATGCTGTACATTAACAAATAACAGGTCTTTACTTGAGGAGGGTAATCTCTAGACTGGGGTACAGAGGCATGCGCAAAGCTTATATACCGGTGTGGTCACTGCCGGTACTACAGTATACAGGAGCTGTAAAAAGTAATTCTGACTTAAAGACACATACACTACAATTCCTCCCTTTTTAGATTAATAATACCCCCTTAATATTCAAATAACAATTACATTTTTACATGTACATTACATAACAAAAGTCCATTTATAGATTCAGTCTTTGGGGCGGCTTCCTGACCCTTTCGGGATAGCGCCTTTCCAGAGGTTCTTGTTCTTGCTGCAGAGGCGATTCTGACCCCTTTTCATCGGGTAGTTCATCGGGTTCCACTGCTACTAGGTCTGAAGTAGATGCTACCGGTATGTCGGGTTCATCCCCAGGTACTCGAGGCATGGGGTTGACGCATTCCTGTGACGCTAAGATCTGATCGACGTGGCGTCTCACAATGTTCTCCCCGACATCCACTGTGTATATTAATGGCCCCTGCCTTGTACATATCGTTCCGGGTTGCCACTTCTCTGTTCGATAGTCACGGGCCAAGACTGGTTGCCCTACATTGAAGCTCCTTGTCGGCTTCTCGTTGATGTGCTGGAATTGTTTGTCCTCAACATTTCTTCGCACATTTGGTCTGAGCAAGTCCAGACGAGATCTCAACCTTCGGTTAAAGAACATCATGGCCGGGGTCTGGTTGGTAACTGCATGTGTCGCATTTCGGTAGGCTAATAAGAAATTGTCCATCTTGTGCTGTAGTGGAATTTCCTCGTCGCACATGGCCTTTATCGCCTTCTTAAAGGTTTGTACGAACCTCTCAGCCAATCCATTGGTGGCTGGATGATACGGGGCGGATGTGTAATGCCTTACACCATTCCTTTTCATGAATTTTTGGAACTCGTCGGACACAAACTGTGGTCCATTATCAGAGCAGATCTGCTCTGGCAAACCGTTTCTGGCAAATATGGTCCATAGGACTGCAATCGTTTTCTCTGTAGTGGTTGAAGACATCTTTATCACCTCAGGCCACTTTGAATGAGCATCCACTGCTATTAAGAACATTGAGTCTGAATGGGCCAGCGAAATCAATATGCACCCGTTGCCATGGAGAGGAGGGCCACTCCCATGGGTGTAGAGGGGCATGTGATGGTGCATTTTGGACCTTCTGGCATCCTAAGCAGATCTTAGTTAGGTCTTCGATTTGTTGATCGATTCCCGGCCACCACACATAAGCCCTAGCAAGGCTTTTCATTTTCACTCCCCCCAGATGACCTTCATGTAGCTCATTTAGCACTCTCTCCCTTAACTTGGGTGGAATCACCACTCTGGATCCACACATCACTGTCCCCTGGCATACTGACAGCTGTTCTCTTCTGGATGAGAATGCTGGCAACAGTGAGTCGCCATGTGTTGGCCATCCCCTCACCGTCAATTCATATACCCGTGACAGCGTCGGATCATTGCGGGTCTCCTTCTCTATATCCGCGTTTGTTACTGGCAATCGTTCAATTATCGACGAATAAAATATCTCGATAGGGTCCACTGCTGGTGCTTCCTCCACAGTAGGCAGTGGCAGGCGCGATAGCCCATCAGCGTTCCCATGCTGTTTCGTGCCTTTATATTCTATTTCATATTGATTCGCCCCTAGAAACAGGGACCATCTTTGTAACCGCTGTGCAGTCATTACTGGCACGCCCTTCTTAGGATTAAAGATGGAGACAAGTGGTTGGTGGTCAGTCAGCAAGGTGAACTTCTGCCCATGCAGATAGTGGTTGAATTTTTTTACTCCCCATACTAGGCTGAGGGCCTCCCTGTCAATCTGGGCGTAGTTGCGCTCGGCTGAGGTTAGTGACCGAGACGCAAAGGCTACTGGCCTCTCCAACCCATCTGGGAATTTGTGCGACAGCACCACTCCAATGCCGTAGGGTGATGCATCACATGCCAAACGAATTGGTAGTGCTGGGTTGAAATGGGCCAACACCTCTTTTGATGTGATCAATTCTTCACACTTCTGGAAAGCTTGTCTACGTTCGTCATCCCACTTCCATGGTACCCCTGTTTGCAGTAGGGTGTTCAGCGGGTGTAATACCGTAGACAAATTTGGTAAGAACTTGTGGTAATAATTTACCAGCCCGAGGAACGACCTCAGTTGTGACACATTTTCCGGTGCTGGAGCCTTGACTACTGCCTCAATCTTGTCAGGGGACTTATGTAACCCCTCTTCATCGATGACGTGGCCGCAATACGAGATCTGTTTCTGGAAAAACTCACACTTGTGGCGATTAGCTCGTAGCCCATACTCCTTTAATCTGGCGAGCACCTTCTCCAAGTTAACGAGGTGATCACCGTCATTTTCGCCCGTGACCAAGGTGTCGTCCAAATAACATTGGGTCCCTGGAATCCCTTGCAGGACCTGATCCATCGCCCTTTGCCAGATAGCCAGAGCCGAGGCTACTCCAAACACCAGCCGGTTGTATTGATAGAGACCTTTATGAGTGTTGATCGTAAGGTAATGTTTCGAAGCTTCTTCTACCTCCATTTGCAAGTACGCCTGGGCTAGATCAATTTTGGTGAAGCGTTTACCACCAGATAGCGAGGCGAAAATATCCTCAATTCGTGGAAGCGGATATTGCACCGTGTGAAGGACTGGGTTCACTGTCACCTTAAAATCCCCACAGATGCGGACCTTCTTTGGTTCCCCAGGCGTATTACTCAACGACCTCTTCATTACAGGAACGATGGGTGTAGCCCACTCGCTCCAGTCCACTTTGGACAGTACTCCTGAACATTCCAACCCTTCCAGCTCTGCTTCAACCGCTGGTCTGATCGCATAAGGCACTGGTCTGGCCTTCAGAAACTTTGGGCTTGCATTTTCCTCTATTTTAACTGTTGCTGTTATTCCTTTTAGTGTTCCTAGTCCCTCCTGGAACACTTCTTTTGCATCAGTTAGCATTTTTGACAGTCGTCCAGGTGTGACGTCGTCATCCTTTTTGGCCTCAACCTTCAGTGCCTGTATGGAATGCCAATCTAATTGTATCTTCCGGATCCATTCACATCCTAGCAGTGGCGGTCCTCCATTTGGCAATACATATATATCCATTTTAGGTAATTCCTGGCCTTTATATGTCACTTTCACCCTTATTTTTCCTTTGGGGTAGACTTTTTGCCCCGTATACGTCTTCAAGACAATCTCTGTAGCTTTCAAGGGTATGTGTGAAAATAGCCGCTTGTAGTCTCTTTGATTTATAACTGTTAGAGCTGACCCTGTGTCCAATTCCATTTCCACTTGGACTCCGTCTATCTTGAGTGTAACCCAGATAGTCTGGTGATCCTCCATTTCGGTTACATTATGTAGTTTCAGACAACCCAGCTCCTTGCTTCCGGAGACTGTGTCACTTTTCTGTTCGTCTGAACCACTGTCCATCACCTGGTGTACCTTTTTGTACTTCTCCTGTGGAGATTTCTTACTGTTGGTTTTCTTCCCAGACCTGCAGACTCTTGCTATGTGTCCTGCTTTCCCACACTGTCTGCACACTTGGTCCTTGAACCAACAATCTTTCTGGTCATGTGTTGTTCTGCCGCAGCGATAGCACTTCCCTGTTCCATAGGTCATTTCATTGGTGCCATATTCTTGCGGTCTCCGTTGTATCTCTGCAGCGCCCCTTGCGGCTGCTTCGTGTGATACTGCCATACTGAAAGCTTTGTCCAGCGTAAGGTCCTTTTCTGATAGAAGCCGTTTCTGGGTTCCTTCACTTTGTAGCCCACACACAAACTTGTCCCTTAACGTGTCTGCTAGTCCCGCTCCAAACTGGCAGTATTTCGATAGCTTGCGCAGTTCCGTTAGGTACTCAGCATTGCTTTCGTCTTTGTGTTGGTTCCTTTTATGGAACTTAAATCGTTCTGCTATCAGCCGCGGTGTGGGGTTTAAGTGGTCCTGTAGGATTTCTACTATGCTTTCAAAATTCTTGTTCACCGGCTTCTCTGGGGTTATTAGATTTCGCAGTAACCCATAAGTTTTTGCACCCATGGAATTTAACAGAACCAGTGCTTTATTAGCATCTGGCACTTCATTCGCCCTGCAGTACACCTCAATACGTTCCACATATGTCGCCCAATCTTCGACTTCATTGTCGAACGTAGAGATACTGCCACTCTTCGGCATCCTTGGTTGTGCGTTAACTATCACCAATGGCGCCTCCCGCGCTTCCCCTTCTTCTCCGCTGTCACAAAATGGCGTCTCCCATGCTTTCCTTCCTTCCCGCGCTCGCCCTTCTTCTCCGCTGCGGCTTCGCAAAATGGCATCTCCCGCGCTCTTCCTTCTTCTCCGCGGCTCAATGGCGCCTCCCGCACTCTCCCTGCTTCTCCGCGGCTCAATGGCGTCTCCCCTTGCTTCGCCCCGCGGACCCTGATCAGCCCGTGATCCCTGGCTGTGCTCTGCGCGTTCTTCTCTTGATATTTGTCGACGCCGCTCAGTCTAGAACCCGACTGTTTCTTACCCTGTCTCTCTCTGGTTTGCAGTATTTTTCCTCGACGCCGCTCGGTGTTCAACCCCCGGCTGCGCCCTGCGCTCTTCACCCTCTTTCTTACCCCGTCGACGCTGCTCGGCTCTCTCTCTCTGCCGTCGGTCGGCTCCAGCCACCGCTGCTCGGGAAGGGTCTGCTCTGGACCTGTCGTCGGTCTCTTACTGCTCGTTGTGGCTGGGGAACCAAGCCCGGCTCTCCACAGCCTCCCCAGCGAAGTTGGATCTCTGCCTGACTGCTGGGCGGTTGCTCGCAGTCGACGCCCGTGTTCCTGGACTCGACTATTTTTTTCTTTTTTTTTTATGTTGCAGGTAGATTCGAATCGACACTCATCGCCACTGTTAGATCCGTGGTTCAGTGGATAAATAATCACACGGATGCTGTACATTAACAAATAACAGGTCTTTACTGGAGGAGGGTAATCTCTAGACTGGGGTACAGAGGCATGCGCAAAGCTTATATACCGGTATGGTCACTGCCGGTACTACAGTATACAGGAGCTGTAAAAAGTAGTTCTGACTTAAAGGCACATACACTACAATGTTCACCTCGGTTTAATGTCTCATCCAAAAGACAGCACCTCCAACAGTGCAGCGCTCCCTCAGTACTGCCCCTCCGACAGTGCGGCACTCCCTCAGTACTGTCCCTCCGAGAGAGCAGCGCTCCCTCAGTAATGACCCTCCGACAGTGCAGCGTTCCCTCAATACTGACCCTCCGACAGTGCAGCGTTCCCTCAATACTGACCCTCCGACAGTGCAGCGTTCCCTCAATACTGACCCTCCGACAGTGCAGCACACCCTCAGTACTGCCCCTCTGACAGTGCAGCGCTCCCTCAGTACTGCACTGGGAGTGTTGGCCTAGATTATGTGCTCAAGTCTTGCAATGGGCCTTGAACCCACAATCTTTTGACTCGATTGCTGCCGACGCTCCACGATTCCACTAAAGTTTTAAACCTACAGATTTTAAACGCCTGTGGAGATTGGGAGAAAGAGAGGACTGAGGGAGGTGAGGAGTTCCACAGTTTGAGGGAAAGAGTGAGATTAAAAGACACGTGATGAGTCTGGATTTCAACACAGTGAGGATTGTGATGAAATATTTCCATTCATCACTGCCTGTGACTGAGATCGGTTTCAGTGTCATTTCCCTTCCCCCAGACCTCATTGTATTGTGTACTGGAATGTGCTGTATTGTATACTGGAATGTGCTGGAATGTGCTGTGTGTAGGGCTCCGCCCATACCTGGCCCCGTTTGTAAGCTAGCTTCAGTCAAGCCCCAGTCTCCAGAAGGACGACATCTCTCTCGCTTACGTGTTTCGTTCTAAGTTAATAAAAGCCTTGTTTTGTTCTGCTACCTTCGAGTCTCGGAATTATTGAGGCACATCAATTTTATTAACTTATTTTTCAACACTATCGATCAACTCCTGAAACCCGAACGTTTGGATTTGGATCAACATGCTCCGGACGCATCAGCACGCTTCAGACACTGGTTTGAGTGTATGGAATTCTTCCTGGACAATTCCGCAGCCGTCAAAGGCGCTACGGACGCTGCAAGGATGAGACTCGGAATTCTGCGGAATTGGGTAAGCCACCGGGTTTACCCCCTCATCCAAGACGCCGAGACGTACCTGGCCGCCTGCGACATCTTAAAGGCGCATTACCAGCAGCCTACGAATGAGGTGTATGCTAGGCACCTGCTCGCCACCCGCGCACAGCGACCTGGGGAATCGGTGGAGGAGTTCCTAAGCACCCTGAAAATGCTTGGCAAAGACTGCAAGTGCCGAGATGTAAAAGCCGCAGTGTACACTGACGAGCTTGTTCGCGATGCCTTCATCACAGGCCTCAGCTCCACTTACATCCGGCAAAGACTGCTGGAAAAAACGGGGTTGGACCTGAAACAGGCTGCGGACACCGCGCGATCCCTGGATGTGGCCCAGAAAAACTCGGACGCCTACTCTTCAGCCCGCGCCGTCCACGCCGCCACGTGTGCACCGAGGGCGCCGCCATCTTGGAAGGCATCTTCCCCGCCCGACAGCCCGACACCGGCTGGGCCCCGCTCTCCCCCCAGAAGCCCTACGACAGCCGCGACGCGTCAGGGACCCAACTGCTACTTCTGCGGGCAGCCAAAGCACACCAGAATCCTGTGCCCGGCGAAAGGCACCACCTGCTTTAAGTGCGGTAAGAAGGGGCACTTCGGGAAGGTGTGCAGAGGGAAGCCCGCCGGAAAACCAACCGCCGGAAAACCCGCCACCGCCGCGTGTGCGCCATGGGAGCGGCCATCTTGGACGCCATCTTGCGAGCAGACAGCGTGGACGCCATCTTGTATCGATCAGGGCCCTACAGTGGCATCGGTCACAGTGGACCAGACCAGGCCGCACCCGCTATCCAGATCAATGGTGGACATCAAGGTAAACGGGTGCCGGGTTAAATGCTTAATTGACAGTGGAAGCACGGAGAGCTTTATCCACCCAGAACTGGCACAACAACTCTCCCTAAAGGTGGTCCCTACTCAGGGTACCATCTCTATGGCTGACAAAACCCAGACATCGACCATTCTGGGTTACTGCACGGTACAATTGTGCGTTAACGGAACTGTATATGATAATTTTAAAGTATTAATCATGAAGAACCTATGTGCGAGCGTGATCTTGGGCCTGGATTTCCAGTGCAACCACCAAAGCATCACGCTCAAGTACGGTGGGTCCCAGCCGCCCCTCACAGTGTGCAGTCTGGCTACCCTGAAGGTAAAGCCGCCTTCGCTATTCGCGAACCTTACCCCTAACTGCCGGCCAATAGCGACCAAAAGCAGGAGGTACAGCTGGGAGGACAGGCGGTTTATCGCGACCGAGGTAGACAGGCTCCTGAAAGAGCGCATTATTGAACGCAGCAACAGCCCGTGGCGCGCCCAAGTGGTAGTGGTAAGGGGTAGCGAGAAGAAACGGATGGTGATCGACTATAGTCAAACGATCAACAGGTACACCCTACTAGACGCCTACCCGCTACCCCGCATATCAGAAATGGTGAACCAAATCGCCCAATACCGGGTGTTCTCCACCATCGACCTCAAGTCAGCGTACCACCAGCTCCCTATCAGACCAGAGGACCGCCCGTACACCGCCTTCGAGGCAAACGGACGCCTCTACCAATTCCTCAGAGTCCCCTTTGGGGTGACGAATGGGGTCTCGGTCTTCCAGAGGGAGATGGACCGCATGGTCGATGACCACCACTTGCAGGCAACCTTCCCCTACCTCGACAACGTCACCATCTGCGGTCACAACCAGCAGGATCACGACTCGAACCTCGAGAGGTTCCTGAAAACCGCACAAAAACTCAACCTCACCTACAACGAGGACAAGTGCGTTTACAACACCACGCGCCTCTGCATACTAGGCAGCGTGGTGGAGAATGGGGAAATCGGACCAGACCCTGACCGATTGCGCCCCCTACGGGAGCTGCCCCTGCCCAACACTCCCAAAGCCCTGAAAAGGTGCCTGGGGTTATTTTCTTATTATTCCCAATGGGTCCCCAACTACTCCGACAAAGCCCGCCCCCTCTTGAAAGCATCCTCTTTCCCGCTCTGTGCTGAGGCCCACGCCGCCTTCAAAAGCATTAAGCAGGATATTGAGCGGGCCACGCTATAGGCAGTGGACGAGAACACTCCATTTCAAGTGGAAAGTGATGCGTCTGACTTCGCCTTGGCGGCCACCCTCAACCAGGCGGGGCGGCCCGTAGCTTTCTTCTCGAGGACCCTCCAAGGGCCCGAGATCAGACACTCCTCCGTGGAAAAGGAGGCCCAAGCCATCGTGGAGGCAGTGCGCCACTGGCGCCACTACCTAGCCGGCAAACGCTTCACCCTACTTACCGACCAGCGGTCGGTAGCGTTTATGTTCAATAATAAACAGAAGGGGAAGATTAAAAATGATAAGATTCTTAGGTGGCGGATCGAGCTCTCCACCTTCGAGTACGACATCATTTACCGGCCAGGGGCCCTTAACGAATCCCCTGACGCCCTCTCACGAGGGATGTGTGCCAGCGCCACCGGGGATCGGCTACAGACCCTCCACAACGACCTCTGCCACCCAGGGGTCACGCGGCTGTTCCACTTCATAAAGTCCCGTAACTTACCCTACTCGATTGAGGAAGTTCGGTCCCTGACCAGGAACTGCCGCACTTGCGCTGAGTGCAAGCCTCGGTTCTACCGCCCAGATAGAGCCCACTTAATCAAAGCTACACGGCCCTTTGAGCGGCTCAGCTTAGATTTCAAGGGCCCCCTCCCGTCCGTCGACCGCAATGTTTACTTCCTGAACATTGTGGACGAATACTCCCGGTTCCCATTCGCCTTCCCCTGCCCAGACATGACCAGCGCCACGGTCATTAAATGCCTCAACAGCCTGTTCTGCCTGTTCGGTATGCCGAGCTACATCCATACGGATAGGGGGGCGTCCTTCATGAGTGAAGAGCTACGCCAGTACATGCTGTCCAGGGGGATCGCCACGAGCCGTACCACCAGCTACAACCCCCGGGTTAACGGCCAAGTGGAGCGAGAGAACGGGACAGTATGGAAAGCAGTCACTCTAGCTCTAAGGACCAAGGGCCTCCCTATCTCCCGCTGGCAGGAAGTCCTCTCGGATGTGCTCCATTCAATACGGTCGCTATTGTGTACGGCCACTAATACCACGCCTCATGAACGAATGTTTGTCTTTCCCTGGAAATCCACCTCAGGCGTATCCATGCCGTCATGGCTCTCCACCCCAGGTCCGGTACTCGTGCGAAGGCATGTGAGGGGCCACAAGACGGACCCTCTCGTGGAGCCAGTACACCTACTCCACGCCAACCCCCAATACGCATATGTCCGGCACGCCGACGGAAGGGAGGACACCGTGTCCATAAAAGACGTCGCCCCAGCCGGCATCGACAACAACCACGGCAATAGCGGCAACGACGATCACAGCAACTCTTACCCACCCACTACTCTTTCATCACCGCCGGAAGAACACTGACCAACGGCACCCCCACCAACTACCCCTTCAACAACCCTGGCGGCACCCCCGGCAGAGACCCAGGAGGCTACCGGGGACACCCAGCCGACACCCGCGGCACCGCAACAGCCACGTCGGTCGCAGAGGACTATCAAACCCCCGAACAGACTAAATCTATAGAAGGGGTGAATGTGATGAAATATTTCCATTCATCACTGCCTGTGACTGAGATCGGTTTCAGTGTCATTTCCCTTCCCCCAGACCTCATTGTATTGTGTACTGGAATGTGCTGTATTGTATACTGGAATGTGCTGTGTGTAGGGCTCCGCCCATACCTGGCCCCGTTTGTAAGCTAGCTTCAGTCAAGCCCCAGTCTCCAGAAGGACGACATCTCTCTCGCTTACGTGTTTCGTTCTAAGTTAATAAAAGCCTTGTTTTGTTCTGCTACCTTCGAGTCTCGGAATTATTGAGGCACATCAAGGATGGAGGGCAGAGGAATAATGTGTAGATGGAATCATTGGAGTTTAAGGGATGTCCAAAGGATCACGGATCAAAGTGCCATCAATGAGACAGGATAGACTGTGATGAAGAGAGAAATGTCGGAGGTGAGAGAGAAATTATCTCTCACACAACAACAACCAGTCATAATGTGTCAGGAAGATCTCATCGATCATGATAAGGTGTTGGCCAGACCCAGAATCTTCTGGCTTCCTGCTGACAAGTGATTTTGTGAGAGTGAGGAGCTGGCACTGAATGGGGCCGTGTCAGTCACAGTCTGGCTGGCAGTTATTCAACCCTCTCTTGTTTTTAGTGATAATAAATGATTGTCAATTAAATAATTCAACTTTGAAAGATGCTTTTGACACAAGAAGTTTTTCTTCTGAGCTTTATATTGATCCTCCAGCGAGCAGTCGGCCTTGTCCGATGGCCCGTGGACAGTGACAGTGCTAATTCCCGCCGGCTCACCATCCTCTGAAAAGTGACCTTTCTATCGCATTATAATCATTGAAAGGACAGCTTCACCTGAAGTGATTGTCATAATAACTGTTTGTGATCTGAAATATAACCAAGGAGGTATACAGCCCCCAGGGAGACTGGGGGCAATATTGGGCCTCGTCGCACCCAGTTTGGTGCCAATTTTGGGGCCAACATCCAAAGGCACCCGAAGAACATTCGACCTGGTATTGAGTCGGGCAATTTTTCAGCTGTCCCAGGCAGCCACCTAAAGGAAGAGTTAGGCCCCTTACATATGTAAATGAGGGGCCTAGGACCTGTTTTCGTTGCCCTGGTGCAGATTGTGGCAGCAACGAGCAGGCAAGGCCTGCATCGGGACTCTTCCACCGCCAAAGCAGTGACCGTCAACTTAAGGTACGTTTCTTTAAACAAAATGTATTTTATAAAGCCGGGAGGAGAAGGAGCGTCCCCTGTTCCCACAGTCCAAGGGATTAGGACACCCACCTCCATCCAGGCACTTAGAAAGAAAAGAAAGGTTTGTATTTCAATATTCTACACGACCACCGGACGTCTCAAAGCGCTTCACAGCCAATGAAGTATATTTTTGGAGTGTAGTCACTGTTGTAATGTGGGAAACGCGGCAGCCAATTTGCGCACAGCAAGCTCCCACAAACAGCAATGTGAAAATGACCAGATCATCTGTCTTTGTTAATTTGGTTGAGGGATAAATATTGGCCCAGAACACCAGGGATAATTCCCCTGTTCTTCTTCGAAATAGTGCCATGGGATCCTTTACATCCACCTGAGAGAGCAGACGGGGCCTCGGTTTAACGTCTCATCCAAAAGACGGCACCTCCGACAGTGCGGCGCGCCCTCAATACCGCCTCTCCGACAGTGCAGCGCTCCCTCAGTACCGCCCCTCTGACAGTGCTGCGCTCCCTCAGTACTGTCCCTCCGACAGTGCAGCGCTCCCTCAGTACTGCCCCTCCGACAGTGCAGCACTCCCTCAGTACTGACCCTCCAACAGTGTGGTGCCCCTCAGTACTGCCCCTCCGACAGTGCAGCACTCCCTCAGTACTGCCCCTCCGACAGTGCGGCGCTCCCTCAGTACTGCCCCTCCGACAGTGCAGCGCTCCCTCAGTACTGCCCCTCCGACAGTGCGGCGCTCCCTCAGTACTGCCCCTCCGACAGTGCAGCGCTCCCTCAGTACTGCCCCTCCAACAGTGCAGCACTCTCTCAGTACTGCCCCTCCGACAGTGCAGTGCTCCCTCAGTACTGCCCCTCCGACAGTGCGGCGCTCCCTCAGTACTGCCCCTCCCACAGTGCGGCACTCCTTCAGTACTGCCCCTCCGACAGTGCGGCGCTCCCTCAGTACTGCCCCTCCGACAGTGCAGCGCTCCCTCAGTACTGCCCCTCCGACAGTGCAGCGCTCCCTCAGTACTGCCCCTCCGACAGTGCAGCGCTCCCTCAGTACTGCCCCTCCGACAGTGCGGCGCTCCCTCAGTACTGCCCCTCCGACAGTGCAGCGCTCCCTCAGTACTGCCCCTCCGACAGTGCAGTGCTCCCTCAGTACTGCCCCTCCGACAGTGCGGCGCTCCCTCAGTACTGCCCCTCCCACAGTGCGGCACTCCTTCAGTACTGCCCCTCCGACAGTGCGGCGCTCCCTCAGTACTGCCCCTCCGACAGTGCAGCGCTCCCTCAGTACTGCCCCTCCGACAGTGCAGCGCTCCCTCAGTACTGCCCCTCCGACAGTGCAGCGCTCCCTCAGTACTGCCCCTCCGACAGTGCGGCGCTCCCTCAGTACTGCCCCTCCGACAGTGCAGCGCTCCCTCAGTACTGCCCCTCCGACAGTGCGGCGCTCCCTCAGTACTGCCCCTCCGACAGTGCGGCGCTCCCTCAGTACTGCCCCTCCGACAGTGCAGCGCTCCCTCAGTACTGCCCCTCCGACAGTGCGGCGCTCCCTCAGTACTGCCCCTCCGACAGTGCGGCGCTCCTTCAGTACTGCCCCTCCGACAGTGCGGCGCTCCTTCAGTACTGCACTGGGAGTGTCAGCTTAGCTTTAGGTGCTCCAGTCTCTGGAGTGGGACTTGAACCCACAACCTTCTGACTCAGAGGCGAGGGTGCTAGCCACGGCTGACACTTACCTTCGAGCTGCTGCCAGCGAGGTTACCACCTGATAATCTTCGGTGTAAAATACACCAGCTGCCAGCGGAGGCGCGATGGGTATCGGGAGTCACGTATAAAAGTGTTGCTGAGGCCCGAGGCCCGAGGACCAATGTCGGGCTGGCCTCAGGACTCGGGCCTCCCAGTTCGGGTTTCCAACCCTCCAGGATTGCCCAGGGGTTGAAGATTAATCTCCGGGACACGGCGGCAAGTAAACCCGGGAGAAACAACACAGGGGAGGGGGGGTGTCAAAGAAAATGTGAGCTGTTTTTCATTTTCTTCTGTTTAATTGTTATAAAAATATTGGAGATGGGGGAAAAAAAGGCTGTTTGTCTGGGCAAGGCAGGCGGTCATATGATGAAGCCTCCAGGAATACGACCAGGCGGAGCGGGAAACCTGCTCCCGAACACGACATTCCTCTCTCTCTCTAACCTTTAGTTACCCACCCCCTCATTCCCCTTTGCCTCACCATTGACAGAGCCAACAGGTGCCTTGGCCCAAGCCCTCTACTCGGCCATCTCTCCCTCTCTCTCTCCTTTAAAACATCTTCTCAAACCCACCTCTTTGATGTGCCTCAATGAATCCGAGACTCAACGTTAACGGAGCAAAGCAAGGCTTTTATTAACTCAGAAAGTAATACACAGTGGAGAAGTGTCTCTCATCCAGAGATCTGCTGTACTGCCTGTGAGACACGCTGGGGCCTGCTTAAGTAGGGGCCAGGTATGGGCGGAGCCCTACACACAATACAATACAGGTAAGGAAATGAAACTGAAACTAAACTCCCCTGCTTATCACAGTCACAGGCACAATCAAACACAGAGAATACAGAGTGCCTGATGAATGGCATATTTCATCACACTCTTGGCCCAGGTTTTTTTAGCCAGCTCTCTGACTCCCCCCCCTTCCTGGTTCCGTGCCTATCTTTCCTTGCGCCTGTGTGTGAAGTGCCTTGGGATTGTCTTTACGTTGAAGACTGTATCTAAGTTAAAGCTGTTGTTGTTCTTGATTTATCTCGGTCCACCCTTGGTTGGTATCGTTCACAGACGGCGACAACCTTCCTCACTGCGGAGAAAAGCAAGGGAGCTAAACGGGAGACAGAGAATAGAGTCATGAATTTTCCGTCGTGCACTGAGATATTCCTATCTGATGAACTTCTAACAGCTCAACGCTTCCATTTTATATACAGTGTTAACAGCCTTCAATTAATTTTTAATACATCTCTTGCACATATCATTAGAGTCTGAAAAGCTATTAACAGGGTGTTCATAGGGTACTTCTCAGGAGCCTCTCAGTTTAATGGAAGACCTCTTCTAACCTGCAGCCGAGAGAAGGGCGCTTTTGCCTCAGGTTTTGGAGCTCGATAGCTTTCTGGCTCATTACCTTTGTGGTGGGGTCACAGAGGGTCAACGAGGCAATTAACGTTCATGGAAAACCAATTGGTTCCAAGGCTTTCTGAGGGGCCTCCACCAATCAGGTGTTAGTCAGCATTTTTATAATGGCAGAGAGGATTGCCGTTTCTGAAAGGTGAGTGCTCAGACCAGGCTTTGTCTGTTGGGGCGGGGAGACTGAAGCAGCAAAGTCATCATTTGGACTCTGCAGTTTGGGAATCTCCAAGAAACCTGATGCAATGGGAAGAGTCCCGGACCTGCAGCGATGCCCCTGTATTTCGGAGGA
Organism: Somniosus microcephalus; assembly: GCF_052327205.1. Lineage (NCBI taxonomy): Eukaryota > Metazoa > Chordata > Chondrichthyes > Squaliformes > Somniosidae > Somniosus > Somniosus microcephalus. Next base: position 38,518,178 of record NC_141018.1, read on the forward strand.
AAACTATCTCCCAATTTGACACATGAAAGAAAACCTTAGATTCAAAAGTGGGCCTCGCTCTGAAAACATATAAAGAGTAAGCACCACAAAAATGGAAAGTATCGCGCCTGCCAGCTTCTGGAGACGAGAACGATTCCAGTCGCAGTGTCACAGGGGGCAGGCAGTGAGGACTGTATCTCAGTCAGGAGTTTAACCAGCATAAAGATTCCCATTCACTGGCCAACTCATTATCTTCACTATTACCCTTCTCTTCATTGTACATTACGGCTATGTGAGACCTAATAAGACATTTCCTCTCAATCCTCCAGATTTCCTTTGTTGTGCCATGTTCCCTTTCTAACCTTCGTGATCCTAATTATGACAATGTCAATATGATCGTTTATCTGTGTTGTAATGTTCAATGATTGACTGCCCTCTGAATATAGAATTCAATTTAGGCCTTATCATAGAATTAAGTAGAGCTTTTATCACACTCTCCTCATCTTTTTCAAATGTGCTCCACTACTTTCCTCCTCCAGCCTCTGATTAGCAACTCGCTTGCTTCAGCAGTGAACAGGCCAAAGCCTTGTCTCAATCATCATGGAGCCCATCCTTCCATGTGTAGGCAACACTCAGGCTTGGCTTGCTAAACTAATGTCGGCTTACCAAGTGTTTCCAGGAGGGAGAGCAACATGGTTCCGCAATTGGCCTCAGGACCACTGTCCTACAGAAAAAGAAATTCCATCAGGGTTGTGTAGAATTCGCAAAATTGAACATTGTCCTATAAGGGTCTATTGGCAGAAAAGGCCTTAACTTTTAAAGACTGTTTTAAAAGAAGCCCAGACAAAGGGACACACAACATGGCCGCCAGACCCCGTGACCAGCTTTTGGGACACTTTAAAGTGGTTCCTGCAGTCCCCAGACAGCTTTTGTGGATTCAGCCCACAGTAAGTTCTGGAAGGCAGTTTCAGGGAAAACGAAACCAGACAGAGCCCCATACATATAGATTGGATGCAGATCCGATCAGATCGGCCTGCAGATAAAGGCCATCTAAATGTTTACCCAGACAAAGGGGAACAGATTCAAGTTCGAAGAAGGACATTAAAGACAATACAGGGTCATTCCAGACCAGAGATGGCAGTTACCGGCGATCCCGAAGATACTTTAAAAACAAAGACTACCCCGCTGTGCTACAAGCCCGCCAAAAGTTAAACAAAGACTAACCTTGATTTGGCGGGAGATAAGGGCCTCTTTGAGAAGTATAACTGGAGTCCCGGGGTAGCCATCGGTAGCTTGGGCAGCTTTTGGAGCTTGGTGGAGCGCTTTGGCAGCGTTTACAACTTTCGGTACGCTTCTTAGCCTTGGGAAGGCTTGACATCGGAGAAGGTGGTTCGAAGAAGAAGAAGACGAGACCCGGGGTAGTCATCGGGAGATCATCGACAAAAACCCCGGGCCGTTGACGAGAAGAAGAGAGGAGACAAAACGCCCTACCGATCGGGTAGCCAGCGTTGAGCGCAGGAGCACGGAAAAATCGAGGCTGTGACCACCATCGTCGTCTGCAGGAGCACCGAGAAAAATGAGCTGCGGGAGAAATGATGGTCAGCGCGTCTTGCTGAAGAGAGAGATGCCATCAGCCTGGGCAGCCCGCTGCACCTACAGTCCACTGACCACGTGGAGACAGGACGCCTGAGAGGATCAAAACGCAGACTTCAAAACCTCTATGTTCCTAACTGGGATTGGTGAGCATGTTTCTGGCCCCTCATAATCTAATCTAGTTAGGCTTAGGGGTGGGCATTTTGGGTACAATTTAACAATGAGTTGTTGTCCCTCGATGTTCCGTGTGTTTCCCTATTTCAGGATGAACCTTGTAAAACATAATGGGCTAGAAATTCACTTTGGGCCCGCCAGCTGGCTAGCGCCCAGAAGTTAGCGCTGCGCACGGAGCCAGTTGCGCCCGTCGGAAATTCAGTTTCTTCACCCCAAGTCGAAACCGGCCGCTATTCCATGGTGTGCCCGCCCCCACTTGGGGCGCTGAAACTGAATTTTGGCGCGCTAGGTGCCGCAGCGCCACCCGCTGCGGAGCGGCAGGCTGCGGTACTGCAGGCCTTCCTCCTTCTCTTAAGGGGGAGGTGCCTGCAACGGGGAGATCGCCGCTTGATAGTGCCGGCAAATGAGCCCGGCACCACGGAGAAGTGCCGGGCTCCCGGAAAACAGCCGGCAATGCCGGGGGGGGGGGGTGGAGGGGGCCGGGGAAGGAGGTGCGGGCAGGCGGCCGCCGAAAGAGCGGCCGGCCGCACCTCCGCCTTAACTCGCCCCACTAAGGCTGCAGGACGGCCCCGTCTTCACATCGTTGTTTGCGGCCGCTGCGGAAGAGGCGGCCGCAACTAAATATGGGGGTCGGGCCGGTAGCGGGGCGGAACCGGGGCACTGCGCACACCGATGACGTCATCGGTGTCGGCGCAGCGCTACCGGCTACCGCCGCCATTACCGCAGCGCTGAATATCAGTGCAAACTCCTCAAGTGGCGCAAAAGCCCTCTTTGGGCGGTAACGGCGCAAAGCCCACTGAATTTCTAGGCCAATATGCCTGTAGATATGTTGGTTAGTACTGTATTATGATTTGGTTTTCCCTCCCATGTACCTTATTTGGCTTATATTTAATTTTTCCTCCGTGCAATAAAATTTCATTTCGTTTCATTAAACTTTGGTCTATAGAGTATTCTCTGCATTGCAGTTCCTGCCTCAAAGTCCAGTGTATAGAACTTAAGGGGTGAGTGGGTCGAACCACTCGGTGAATTACTGTGCAAGAGAGCGAGGCCGCTAGAGCGAGAGAGAGAGAGACCTCGGCGATCGAAAACCCCTTACAGTTGGCGCTAAGTGTTATATCCTGCTGGGAATTACCAGAGTGTGAGGTTGGCGGAGGAGCCGAGGGGGGTGAGGGTTGTGAACAAGATCGGGCCTGACTGGTATCGGCGTGACTCCAACCACGGAACATGAACAGAAGGGAAACAAGTAGCTTAATGTCCAATGTCAATATAGTAATCTGGGATGTAATGTTTAAGTTATCCACCAGATGGAGCCAAATATTAAGGGTTCACATTCGCCAGTATTTAAGGTAATGGGTCATGTATTCAATGTCCTGGTACACCAGTTTATACGGTAATGTGGCATTGCATTATGGATATGACTCAGAGGTTCATCCTCCATCTTGGCTTGTGCAGTAAGAATTATGTGCTTGCCTCCAGCTTGTAAGAGCTATGTCTCTCTGCTACACCGTGTAAATAAACAGTTGGGTTTTGTTCGTAATATCTCGCTTCCCTCAGTTTCTGACCTTACCACTCGGATATCACAGTCAATAAGAACTGTTCATGTAGAGAAAGGATTGGAGGGGCAGAGTGTCTGATGAAATATAGCTGGAAAATAAATCAAAACATGGGTTTGAGATAAAATCATATTTTGCAATACAGACCTGGACCTGTTATGGGATTGAACCGTACAGACCTGGACTTGGAATGGGATTGAACCGTACAGACCTGGACCTGGAATGGGATTGAACCGTACAGCCCTGGACTTGGTGTGGGATTGAACCGTACAGACCTGGACTTGGAATGGGATTGAACCGTACAGACCTGGACTTGGAATGGGATTGAACCGTACAGACCTGGACTTGGAATGGGATTGAACCGTACAGCCCTGGACTTGGTGTGGGATTGAACCGTACAGACCTGGACTTGGAATGGGATTGAACCGTACAGACCTGGACTTGGTGTGTGATTGAACCGTACAGACCTGGACCTGGAATGGGATTGAACCGTACAGACCTGGACCTGTTATGGGATTTAACCGTACAGACCTGGACCTGGAATGGGATTGAACCGTACAGACCTGGACCTGGTGTGGGATTGAACTGTACAGACCTGGACCTGGAATGGGATTGAACTGCACAGACCTGGACCTGGTGTGGGATTGAACTGTACAGACCTGGACCTGTTATGGGATTGAACCGTACAGACCTGGACCTGGAATGGGATTGAACCGTACAGACCTGGACTTGGAATGGGATTGAACTGTACAGACCTGGACCTGGAATGGGATTGAACCGTACAGCCCTGGACTTGGTGTGGGATTGAACCGTACAGACCTGGGCTTGGAATGGGATTGAACCATACAGACCTGGACTTGGTGTGGGATTAAACCGTACAGCCCTGGACCTGGTGTGGGATTGAACCGTACAGACCTGGACTTGGTGTGGGATTGAACCGTACAGCCCTGGACCTGGTGTGGGATTGAACTGTACAGACCTGGACTTGGTGTGGGATTGAACCGTACAGCCCTGGACCTGGTGTGGGATTGAACCGTACAGCCCTGGACCTGGTGTGGGATTGAACTGTACAGACCTGGACTTGGTGTGGGATTGAACCGTACAGACCTGGACTTGGTGTGGGATTGAACCGTACAGACCTGGACCTGGTGTGGGATTGAACCGTACAGACCTGGACCTGGTGTGGGATTGAACCGTACAGACCTGGACCTGGAATGGGATTGAACCGTACAGACCTGGACCTGGAATGGGATTGAACCGTACAGCCCTGGACCTGGAATGGGATTGAACCGTACAGACCTGGACTTGGAATGGGATTGAACCGTACAGCCCTGGACCTGGTGTGGGATTGAACCGTACAGACCTGGACCTGGTGTGGGATTGAACCGTACAGACCTGGACCTGGAATGGGATTGAACCGTACAGACCTGGACCTGGAATGGGATTGAACCGTACAGACCTGGACCTGGAATGGGATTGAACCGTACAGCCCTGGACCTGGAATGGGATTGAACCGGACAGACCTGGACCTGGAATGGGATTGAACCGTACAGCCCTGGACTTGGTGTGAGATTGAACCGTACAGCCCTGGACCTGGAATGGGATTGAACCGGACAGACCTGGATGATCTCACCTCTGGTTCTGCTGAGTGAGCTACAGTTCAACAGTCGAGGGTAAATTTATTTTACAAAGAGGGAACGTGTCTGCCCTTTGACCTGGGCTGTACCAGGTCACTGTTGTCAGAGGATGATTGTCTGTTGTGCCGCCTGACATGACTCCCTGAGGACTATCGTTGTCCGACATCAATCAGCATTTCCAATGGTGTGTTGCTATGGTTCCCGTCCACTCCCGTGTGACCGTACATTCTGACAACCCAATTTAGAGAAAGGTTTTATGGTTTAGTCACTGCACGGGAAAAGTATTTAATCACACAAACGTGAGGGGAGAAGAGTGTAAACTCTTTGAAAACTCAACACAAACAATCTTGTGTGACCCCATCACGCCCTGCAATTAGAGAAAAGCCTTATCAACTGGGCCACATTTCAGAGACAGCCCGAAGGATCAGTCAGTGGGAGATTAAAGCTCTGCCTCTTTAATAAGATAAAACAAATATTGTAAATATTCTGTGGCGGATAGAGGAATGATTTATTTGAAGAACAAATGATGGATCAGGAAGATTCATGCTTAAGGATGCTCATCAAACCGAACTAAGAGGGAAAAGGACACTGATTGTAAATCCCATTGAACAAAATAAAGCCGGGTTTGTATGAGGGATTTAGCACTGCATCGCGACTGTAAAACCATATATTAGAGTTCTGACGAAAGGACAGCGACCTGAAACGTTAACTCTGTTTCTCTCTCCACAGATGCTGCCTGACCTGCTGAGTATCTCCAGCATTTTCTGTTTTGATATTAGATTATACAAACGTTTAATAAGACAGTAACGGAAATTATGAATTTATACATTTATGAAATTGGGGAGAAAGGCAGTGAACTGACCCCTTCTTGAATAAGTCTGGACTCCCCCACGAGTGCAAACATCTTTTCCACTTCTAACCTATCAAAGCTGATTTCATAATCCTAAAGAGCTCTATCAGGTCTTTTGTAGAGAAAAGAGCCCCAGTCTGTTCAATCTTTTCTGATAGTTCCAACCTTTCATTCTGATATCATCCTTGTGACTGAGATGAATGACCAATTACTGTGAGTTTTGAAGGCACTGATTGGGCCACAACACTGGGAAAACTCCCAGCTCCTCTCCAATTAATGCCATTAGCAAGTCAACCTCGACAGGCAGAACAAGGCCTCGGCTTAACGTTTCCTCCGAAGGATAGCCGGTGCTCATCGGAGAGACTCTTGTGTGACGGACGGCAAGAAAGAAAAGCAGAGACATTTACAGCACAGCACGAGGTTCTAGATATGCCCCATCATGCCGGCATGGCGCCCGCGGCCTAAAAACGGCACCAGGCGGCGGAGAATCGCCCAGGAGCCCAGCGGCCCGTTGCTATTGCGATGGAGGCCACGACGACCCGCTGTAGCACGGCGGCCGGCAGCTCCTCGGCGGGAGGCTCGGAGGTCGAACCGGTAGGAGGGGAGGCAGCCAGCGGACCGAGGGCGGGAAAAGCAGGCCCTGGAAGGTCGGACACCGCGGGAGGCTCGGAGGTCAGACCGGGTGGAAGGAGAGCCAGGGAGAAGCAGGCCCCGGGACGTCAGTACCACTGCGGCTGAAGATTGTCGGGCAGGAGTGCGGGAAAGGCGGAGCAAGGCGAGAGCGGACCCTATTGTGATGGCGCCGATGAAGATGGCTGCCATCCTTGCGGGCTCCATGCATACCAGGCAGCTAAGTGTCCTTTGCTGCTCGGTGCGCTCGGCTCGTTAAGAAAAAAGCATTTCACTGACTGGATTTCACTTGTTGTATTTAGTTATGTGACAAATAAAATTGAAATTGAAATTGAAATTGAAATAGGGGCCCGTGGAACTGTACCCCATTGTGAAGGAGGGCCTTCAGGAGAGGGAAACTAAGGTTTCTCAGTTTTGAACAAGGAAAGTAGCTAAATATAGAGGCACTGGAGAAGGTGCAAAAAGGATTTACAAGGATGATACCAGAACTAGGAGGTTATAACTATCAGGAAGGATTGAACAGCTTGTGGCTCTTTTCTCTAAAACAGAGAAGGCTGAGGGGTGACCTGATCGAGCTCTTTAACATTATGGAAGGGTTTGACAGGGTAGATGTAGAGAAAATATTTTCACTTATGGGGGAGACTAAAACTAGAGGCCATAAATATAAGATGGTCACTAATAAATCGGGAATTCAGGAGAAACTTCGGGATGAGAATGTGGGACTCGCTACCACAGGGAGTGGTTGAGGCGAATAGCAGCGATGCATTTAAGAGGAAACACATGAGGGAGAAAGGAATCAAAGGATCTGCTGATAGGGTGAGATGAGGAGGGGTGGGAGGAGGCTCGTGTGGAGCACAAACACCGGCACGGATCTGTTTCTGTGCTGTAGATTCTATGTAATTTTGACCGATTGATGAGCAGAGGTCGGTGCTGAGTTATTGATCACTTCCCTGACTGCCTCTCACCTTTCAGGAACACGTATTGTTTGGGCCCAGCTGTTTACATTAGGACACAAGAATTGAGGGACAGGAAAACCATTATAGTCAACAATCCCATCCCTTCTCATACATCATTCTCATCACATGCTGGGGAGGAGGTGCGTTAGCCTGTGTCTGAGCCACACCTGAGTTTCAGGCTGTGAAGGTATTTGCGAAGTGGGGTCCAACAGTGAGAGTGAGGATGGGCCAGAATCCCAGCGTTGATAATGAGTGATGACCACCAGTGCGAGAGATGTGGGAGGTCCCACGGAAAAACACTCCTGTTAAATCCCCCAAAACCTTCGGCAATTACTCAGCGGAGATTAAAATACAGAAAGTGCGGGTCTTATTGTTTCTCAGACCTGCAGATGCAACGGGAGTGCCATGAGAGGTTAACGGCACAAACAATTCACCCCAACCAGGAGCTCTGGCTGAGAATGGGTGGCGTCGGTTTGTGAGAGCGGTCCAATCACGAGCGAGCGACCTGATCTGATCGTTTGATCTGATTCTTTGTCTCTTTCACAGTTTCTGGTCTAGAAATGGAGAGATGATGAATCTTTGTGACAAGGGGAGTGAAGATGTTGGCAGCGCTGAGATTTGGCAGCAGCTCTGGGCCGATAGTTGCAGGCAGCGGGCGATGATAGACCAGGATCCGACCCTGTGGAGGGAGCCAGTCTGTTCCCACATCTACTCACTGCAGCCTAGACACAGTCGAGCACTGTACCTGACCCAGTCCCGCTTTAACACTCAGGCGAAGAATATCTTCTCAACCTACCTAAGGAGTGAAGACAAAAGTCATTACCATGACTGCTGGCTGCAGGTTAAATTGTTCACTTGCTACAGGAGCTGGTCTTTTAGTGGAGTTGGGAAGAGTTTCCGAGTGAGATAACGCGATCTGTTGCACCATCAGACTTTCACCTTCAGGGTTCCCGGCTCACACCAGCCTGGATACTATAACCATTCCATTGACAAGGAGCGTCCCCCAGTGAAATAAACCTTCCATCATCTCGCAGGGTTTCCCAGTGAATATAATTCATAGAATCACAGAATAAAGCTCCCTCTACACTGTCCCATCAAACACTCCCAGGGCAGGTACAGCACGAGCTAGATACAGAGTAAAGCTCCCTCTACACTGTCCCATCAAACACTCCCAGGGCAGGTACAGCACGGGTTAGATACAGAGTAAAGCTCCCTCTACACTGTCCCATCAAACACTCCCAGGGCAGGTATAGCACAGGTTAGATACAGAGTAAAGCTCCCTCTACACTGTCCCATCAAACACTCCCAGGGCAGGTACAGCACGGGTTAGATACAGAGGAAAGCTCCCTCTACACTGTCCCATCAAACACTCCCAGGGCAGGTACAGGACGGGTTACATACAGAGTAAAGCTCCCTCTACACTGTCCCCATCAAACACTCCCAGGGCAGGTACAGCACAGGTTAGATACAGAGTAAAGCTCCCTCTACACTGTCCCATCAAACACTCCCAGGGCAGGTATAGCACGGGTTAGATACAGAGTAAAGCTCCCTCTACACTGTCCCATCAAACACTCCCAGGGCAGGTACAGCACGAGTTAGATACAGAGTAAAGCTCCCTCTACACTGTCCCATCAAACACTCCCAGGACAGGTACAGCACGGGTTAGATACAGAGTAAAGCTCCCTCTACACTGTCCCATCAAACATTCCCAGGACAGGTACAGCACAGGGTTAGATACAGAGTAAAGCTCCCTCTACACTGTCCCATCAAACACTCCCAGGACAGGTACAGCACGGGTTAGATACAGAGTAAAGCTCCCTCTACACTGTCCCATCAAACATTCCCAGGACAGGTACAGCACAGGGTTAGATACAGAGTAAAGCTCCCTCTACACTGTCCCATCAAACACTCCCAGGGCAGGTATAGCACGGGTTAGATACAGAGTAAAGCTCCCTCTACACTGTCCCATCAAACACTCCCAGGACAGGTACAGCACGGGTTAGATACAGAGTAAAGCTCCCTCTACACTATCCCATCAAACACTCCCAGGGCAGGAGATTGGATGGAGTATGGAAGGGTCCAATCTGTTTTACTGATTCAGAATCTGGTGCAGGAGCCACAGGTGTTTTGAACAAACAAAAGTGCCTTTTTTTCCAGTGATCTGTGTGATGTGGAGACATTGCTGATTAAAGAATTCTCATTAATCAAGACTCTAGTCCTGATCCCATCCCTGCCTCGAGCCTGGTTCCAGATCCATTTTGGATAAGGCGAGGTGGCGACGCAGATTAGGTCCTGCTCTTACTCTTTAAGTAGAAGTTTCTAGAACCTTCTGCAGTTCCAGGGCGTGCTTTCCCAGAGGTCCTGCCAGCCTGTGGTCTGGATCGCCATCAGTTGTCACTCCCTCTGATGGCCAGACGCTTTATTACAGCAGTGCCTTTTACTGCAGCCTGCTGGAATCCAGCAGGGCCTCTGCCCCTCGCTCGCTCGCCTCTCCCCATCCTCCACCCTCCTTGCCCCCACTTCCCTCTCCCCCTCGCACCTCTCCCCTCCCCTTTAAACACATTTACCCTCCCCCTCCTCCTGCAGTGGGATGTAAGCATTGCTGTCAGGACAGGGAGAACTGTCATAAAATTAAAGAATATTTTTCCACACACACTCCTGACTCTTTAAACATAGAAACATAGAAGATAGGAGCAGGAGTAGGCCATTCAGCCCCCCGAGCAAGCTCCGCCATTCAATGAGATCATGGCTGATCATCCAAACTCAGTACCCTGTCTCTGCCTTCTCTCCCTATCCCTTGATCCTTTTGCCTTAAGAAATATATCTAACTCCTTCTTGAATATATTTAATGAATTAGCCTCAACTGCCTTCTGTGGTAGAGAATTCCACAGGTTCACCACTCTCTGGGTGAAGAAATTCCTCCTCATCTCTGTCCTAAATGGCTTACCCCTTATCCTTAGACTGTGACCTCTGGTTCTGGACTCCCCGACCATCGGGAACATCCTTCCAGCATCTAGTCTGTCTAGTCCTGTTAGAATTTTATAAGTTTCGATGAGATCCCCTCTCATTCTTCTAAACTCCAGCGAGTACAAGCCCAATCGACCCAATCTCTCCTCATACGTCATTCCTGCCATTCCAGGTATCAGCCTGGTGAATCTTCGCTGCACTCCTTCCATGGCAAGAACATCCTTCCTCAGATAAGGCGACCAAAACTGCACACAATACTCAAGGTGTGGTCTCACCAAGGCCCTGTACAACTGTAGCAAGACATCCTTGTTCCTGTACTCAAATCCTCTCGCTATGAAGGCCAACATACCATTTGCCTTCTTAACCGCCTGCTGCACCTGCATGCTTACCTTCAGCGACTGGTGCACAAGGACACCCAGGTCTCGTTGCACTTCCCCTTCTCCCAATCTATTGCCATTCAGATAATAATCTGCCTTCCTGTTTTTGCCACCAAAGTGGATAACTTCGCATTTATCCACATTATATTGCATCTGCCATGCTTCTGCCCAATCACCCAACCTGTCCAAATCATACTGGAGTTTCTCGGCATCCTCCTCACAGCACACACGCCCACCCAGCTTTGTGTCGTCTGCAAACTTGGAGATATTACATCTAGTTCCCTTGTCCAGATCATTAATATATATTGTGAATAGCTGGGGTCCAAGGACCGATCCCTGCGGTACCCCACTAGTCTCTGCCTGCCACTCGGAAAAAGAGCTGTTTATTCCAACTCTTTGCTTTCTGTCTGCCAACCAGTTCTCTATCCAAGTCAATACCTTGCCCCCAATCCCATGTGCCTTAACATTACACGCTAATCTCTTATGCGGGACCTTATCAAAAGCCTTTTGAAAGACCAAATACACCACATCCACTGGTTCTCCCTTATCTATTTTACCAGTTACATCCTCAAAAAATTCCAGTAGATTAGTCAAGCACGATTTACCTTTTGTAAATCCATGTTGACTTTGTCCGATCCGGTCACTGTTTTCCAAGTGCTCTGCTATTACATCTTTTATAATGGACTCTAGCATTTTCCCCACTACCGATGTCAGGCTTACCGGTCTGTAATTCCCCGTTTTCTCTCTACCACCCTTTTTGAACAGTGGGGTAACATTAGCTACCCGCCAATCCATGGGAACTGTTCCAGAGTCTATCGAATTTTGGAAGATGACCAGCAATGCATCTACTATTTCTAGGGCCACTTCCTTAAGTACCATAGGATGTAGATTATCAAGCCCTGGGGATTTATCGGCCTTCAATCTCGTCAATTTCCCTAACACCATTTCCCTACAAATACTGATTTCATTCAGTTCCTCCCTCTCATCAGATCCTATGTTCCCCAACATCTCTAGGAGGTTATTTGTGTCCTCCTTAGTGAAGACAGAACCAAAGTATGTATTTAATTGGAAGCCAGGTTATTTCTCTGGTGAGCTTTGAGAGATTCCATCCCATGTTTTGCGACAGGCACATCCATTCCATTAGCTTTCTGAACTCCCAGTCCACGTTAAGAGACAAACGCAGTTAGAAGGCTGAGGGGAGATTTGAGGGAGGTGTTCAAAATTATGAAGGGTTTGATAGAGTAGATAGAAAGAAACTATTTCCACTGGCAAAAGGGTCGGTCGCCAGAGGGCACAGATTTAAGGTAATTTGCAAAAGAACCAGAATTGCAGTACTGAGGGAGTGCTGCACTGTCAGAGGGGCAGTACTGAGGGAGTGCCGCATTGTCGGAGGGGCAGTACTGAGGGAGCGCCGCACTGTCGGAGGGGCAGTACTGAGGGAGCGCTGCACTGTCGGAGGGGCAGTACTGAGGGAGCGCTGCACTGTCGGAGGGGCAGTACTGAGGGAGCGCTGCACTGTCGGAGGGGCAGTACTGAGGGAGTATAGAAACATAGAAGATAGGAGCAGGAGTAGGCCATTTGGCCCCTCGAGCCTGCTCCGCCATTCGATGAGATCATGGCTGATCATCCAAACTCAGTACTCTGTACCTGCCTTTGCCCCATATCCCTTGATACCTTTAGCTCTAAGAAATATATCTAACTCCATCTTGAATATATTTAAAGACTTGGCCTCAACCGCCTTCTGTGGTAGAGAATTCCACAGGTTCACCACTCTCTGGGTGAAGAAATTCTTCCTCATCTCTGTCCTAAATGGCTTACCCCTTATCCTTAGACTATGACCCCTGGTTCTGGACTCTCCGACCATCGGGAACATTCTACCTGCACCTAGTTTGTCCAGACCTGTCAGAATTTTCTAAGTTTCGATGAGATCCCCTCTCATTCTTCTAAACTCCAGTGAGTATAAGCCCAATCGACCCAATCTCTCCTCATACGTCATTCCTGCCATCCCAGGGATCAGCCTTATGAATCTTCGCTGAACTCCTTCCATGGCAAGAACATCCTTCCTCAGATAAGGCGACCAAAACTGCACACAGTACTCAAGGTGTGGTCTCACCAAGGCCCTGTACAACTGCAGCAAGACATCCTTGCTCCTGTACTCAAACCCTTTCGCTATGAAGGCTAACATACCATTTGCCTTCTTCACCGCCTGCTGCACCTACATGCTTACCTTCAGCGACTGGGGCACAAGGACACCCAGGTCTCGTTGCACTTCCCCTTCTGCCAATCTATTGCCATTCAGATAATAGTCTGCCTTTCTGTTTTTGACACCAAAGTGGATAACCTCGCATTTATCCACGTTATATTGCATCTGCCACGCTTCTGCCCAATCACCCAACCTGTCCAAATCATCCTGGAGTTTCTCAGTATCCTCCTCGCAGCACACACGCCCACCCAGCTTTGTGTCGTCTGCAAACTTGGAGATATTACATCTAGTTCCCTTGTCTAGATCATTAATGTATATTGTGAATAGCTGGGGTCCAAGGACCGATCCCTGCGGTACCCCACTAGTCACTGCCTGCCACTCGGAAAAAGACCCGTTAATTCCTACACTCTGCTTTCTGTCCGCCAACCAGTTCTCTATCCAAGTCAATAGCTTGCCCCCAATCCCATGTGCCTTAACTTTACACACTAATCTCTTATGCGGGACCTCATCGTAAGCCTTTTGAAAGTCCAAATACACCACATCCACTGGTTCTCCCTTATCTATTTTCCCAGTTACATCCTCAAAAAATTCCAGTAGATTAGTCAAGCACGATTTACCTTTTGTAAATCCATGTTGACTTTGTCCGATCCTGTCACTGTTTTCCAAGTGCTCTGCTATTACATCCTTTATAATGGACTCTAGCATTTTCCCCACTACCGATGTCAGGCTTACCAGTCTGTAATTCCCCACTTTCTCTCTACCACCCTTTTTGAATAGTGGGGTAACATTAGCTACCCTCCAATCCATGGGTACAGTTCCAGATTCCAGTGAATTTTGGAAGATGATCAGCAATGCATCTATTATTTCTAGGGCCACCTCCTTAAGTACCCTAGGATGTAGATTATCAGGCCCTGGGGATTTATCAGCCTTCAATCCCGTCAATTTCCCTAACACCATTTCCCTACAAATACTGATTTCTTTCAGTTCCTCCCTCTCATCAGACCCTATATTCTCCAACATCTCTGGGAGGTTATTTGTGTCCTCCTTTGTGACAACAGAACCAAAATATGCATTTAATTGGTCTGCCATTTCTTTGTTCCCCATTATAACTTCCCCTGCTTCTGACTGCAAGGGACCTACACTTGATTTCACTAATCTTTTTCTCTTCACATATCTATAAAAGCTCTTACAGTCAGTTTTTATGTTCCCTGCAAGCTTACTTTCATATTCTATTTTCCCCTTCTTAATTAATCCCTTTGTCCTCCTTTGTTGAATCCTAAACTGCTCCCAATCCTCAGGGTTACCGCTTTTTCTGGCCAATTTATATACCCTCTCCTTGGATCTTATGCTATCCCTAATTTCCCTTGTTAGCCACGGTTGAGTTACCCTTTTTGTTTTATTCTTATCCCAAACTGGGATGAACAGCTTCTGTAGTTCATCCATGCGGTCTTTTAATGTTTGCCATTGCCTATCCACCGTCAACCCTTTGAGTGACATTCCCCAATCAATCCTACCCAATTCGCGCCTCGTACCATCGTAGTTTCCTTTATTTAAATTCAGGACCCTAGTCTCCGAGTCAACTACTTCACTTTCCATCCTAATGAAGAATTCTATCATATTATGATCGCTCTGACCCAAGGGGCCTCGTACAACAAGATTGCTAATTAATCCTCTCTCATTACATAATACCCAGTCTAAGATGGCCTGATCTCTGGTTGGTTCCTCGACATATTGTTCCAGAAAACCATCCCGTAAACATTCTAGGAATTCCTCCTCCACAGTATTTTTACTAATTTGGTTAGCCCAATCTATATGTAAATTAAAGTCACCCATGATGACTGCTGTGCCCTTACTGCATGCTTCTCTAATTTCCCTTTTAGTACCATCCCCAACCTCCATATTACTGTTTGGAGGTCTATATACCACTCCCACTAACATTTTCTGCCCCTTGATATTTCTCAGTTCTACCCATACAGATTCCGCATCATCAGAGTTAATATCCTTCCTTTCAATTGTGTTAATCCCCTCTTTAACCAGCAATGCTACACCACCTCCCTTTCTTTTTTGCCTATCCTTCCTAAATATTGAATACCTCTGGATGTTGAGTTCCCAGCCTTGGCCACCCTGGAGCCATGTTTCTGTAATCCCAATCAAATCATATTCGTTTACCTCTATTTGCGCAGCTAATTCATCCACCTTGTTCCGAATGCTCCTTGCATTAAGACACAAAGCCTTCAGGCTTGTTTTTTTAACGCTCTCAGACCTATATGAATTATTATTTACTGTGACCATGTTTGATTTAAACCGTTGAGTTCTTGGCCTTCTAATTTTGTTTTTCTCCTTCCTGTCTTTTGCTTTTTTCCTTGTTTCCCTTCCCTCTGTCTCCCTGCTCAGCTTGACTGTCAAAGGGCCAGTTCTGAGGGAGCGCTTGACTGTCGAAGGGCCAGTACTGAGGGAGCGCCGCACTGTCGGAGGGGCAGTACTGAGGGAGCCTCTGCTGCACTGTCAGAGGGGCAGTACTGAGGGAGTGCTGCACTGTCGGCGGGGCAGTACTGATTGAGCGCAGCACTGTCGGAGGGCAGTACTGAGGGAGCGTTGCACTCTCGGAGGGGCAGTACTGAGGGATCGCTGCACTGTCGGAGCGGCAGTACTAAGGGTGGAAGTGTGAAGACTGGGGGAGGGAGAGTGAAGACTGGGGAGGGAGAGTGATGACTGGAGAGGGTGAGTGAAGACTGGGGGAGGGAGAGTGAAGACTGGGGAGGGAGAGTGAAGACTGGGGAGGGAGAGTGAAGACTGGAGAGGGAGAGTGAAGACTGGAGAGGGAGAGTGAAGACTGGAGAGGGAGAGTGAAGACTGGAGAGGGAGAGTGAAGACTGAGGGAGGGAGAGTGAAGACTGAGGGAGGTAGAGTGAAGGCTGGGGGAGGGAGAGTGAAGACTGGGGGAGGGAGAGTGAAGACTGGGGGAGGGAGAGTGAAGACTGGGGGAAGGAGAGTGAAGACTGGGGGAGGGAGAGTGAAGACTGGGGGAGGGAGAGTGAAGACTGGGGAGGGAGAGTGAAGACTGGGGGAGGGAGAGTGAAGACTGGGGGAGGGAGAGTGAAGACTGAGGGAGGGAGAGTGAAGACTGGGGGAGGGAGAGTGAAGACTGAGGGAGAGAGAGTGAAGACTGGGGGAGGGAGAGTGATGACTGGGGGAGGGAGAGTGAAGACTGGGAGAGGGAGAGTGAAGACTGGGGAGGGAGAGTGAAGACTGGGGGAGGGAGATTGAAGACTGGAGAGGGAGAGTGAAGACTGGGGGAGGGAGAGTGAAGACTGGGGGAGGGAGAGTGAAGACTGGGGGAGGGAGAGTGAAGACTGGAGAGGGAGAGTGAAGACTGGGGAGGGAGAGTGAAGACTGGGGGAGGGAGAGTGAAGACTGGGGGAGGGAGAGTGAAGACTGGGGGAGGGAGATTGAAGACTGGAGAGGGAGAGTGAAGACTGGGGAGGGAGAGTGAAGCCTGGGGGAGGGAGAGTGAAGACTGGGGGAGGGAGAGTGAAGACTGGGGGAGGGAGAGTGAAGACTGGGGGAGGGAGAGTGAAGACTGGGGGAGGGAGAGTGAAGACTGGGGGAGGGAGAGTGAAGACTGGGGAGGGAGAGTGAAGACTGGGGAGGGAGAGTGAAGACTGGAGAGGGAGAGTGAAGACTGGAGAGGGAGAGTGAAGACTGGAGAGGGAGAGTGAAGACTGAGGGAGGGAGAGTGAAGACTGAGGGAGGTAGAGTGAAGACTGGGGGAGGGAGAGTGAAGACTGGGGGAGGGAGAGTGAAGACTGGGGGAGGGAGAGTGAAGACTGGGGGAGGGAGAGTGAAGACTGGGGGAGGGAGAGTGAAGACTGGGGGAGGGAGAGTGAAGACTGGGGGAGGGAGAGTGAAGACTGGGGGAGGGAGAGTGAAGACTGAGGGAGGGAGAGTGAAGACTGGGGGAGGGAGAGTGAAGACTGAGGGAGAGAGAGTGAAGACTGGGGGAGGGAGAGTGATGACTGGGGGAGGGAGAGTGAAGACTGGGAGAGGGAGAGTGAAGACTGGGGAGGGAGAGTGAAGACTGGGGGAGGGAGATTGAAGACTGGAGAGGGAGAGTGAAGACTGGGGGAGGGAGAGTGAAGACTGGGGGAGGGAGAGTGAAGACTGGGAGAGGGAGAGTGAAGAATGGAGAGGGAGAGTGAAGACTGGGGGATGGAGAGTGAAGACTGGGGAGGGAGAGTGAAGACTGGGGGAGGGAGAGTGAAGACTGGGGGATGGAGAGTGAAGACTGGGGGAGGGAGGGTGAAGAATGAGGGAGAGAGAGTGAAGACTGGGGGAGGGAGAGTGATGACTGGGGAGGGAGAGTGAAGACTGGGGGAGGGAGAGTGAAGACTGGGGGAGGGAGAGTGAAGACTGGGGGAGGGAGATTGAAGACTGGGGGAGGGAGAGTGAAGACTGGGGGCGGGAGAGTGAAGACTGGGGGAGGGAGAGTGAAGCCTGGGGGAGGGAGAGTGAAGACTGGGGGAGGGAGAGTGAAGACTGAGGGAGAGAGAGTGAAGACTGGAGAGGGAGAGTGAAGACTGGGGGAGGGAGAGTGAAGACTGGGGGAGGGAGAGTGAAGACTGGGGGAGGGAGAGTGAAGACTGGGGGAGGGAGAGTGAAGACTGGGGGAGGGAGAGTGAAGACTGGAGAGGGAGAGTGAAGACTGGGGGAGGGAGAGTGAAGACTGGGGAGGGAGAGTGAAGACTGGGGGAGGGAGAGTGAAGACTGGGGGAGGGAGAGTGAAGACTTAGGGAGGTAGAGTGAAGACTGGGGGAGGGAGAGTGAAGACTGGGGGAGAGAGAGTGAAGACTGGGGGAGGGAGAGTGAAGACTGGGGGAGGGAGAGTGAAGACTGGGGGAGGGAGAATGAAGACTGGAGCGGGAGAGTGAAGACTGGGGGAGGGAGAATGAAGACTGGAGCGGGAGAGTGAAGACTGGGGGAGGGAGAATGAAGACTGGAGCGGGAGAGTGAAGACTGGGGGAGTTGAGGAGTTCCACAGGTTTGAGGTCCTGTGAAAGAATGAGTTGGAGTCAGAGGCGGAGCGATGAGTCCGGATTGCCCTACAGGAGGATGGAGGAAGCAGCAGGAGTGTTTGAGAAACTAATGAGGAAAGTCAGAGGCGCACGGACTATAGATAGAACACAGGAAGACACGGTAAGTAGGAAGATGGGTTGCTGGTGCTTCTGCCTGCAATGCAGCTATTTATGGATGCAGAATGAGGGGAATTTGTCAGCAGGAGCACATTATACATGCATTACATATTTTGATCTGCACAACCCCTGCAGATTTTTCAGAAATTAATGTGTAATTGTCAGCATTGCCTCTCCTGGCCCAAACATAGCAGCAGATTTCTCAGTTAACCAGAGAGGCCAGAATCAAACGCTTCCTTGTAGTTGCTGTTTGTACCAGGCCAGGCTGTGGAGGTGTTTAACGCCTTTCTGTTCTCAGGTGTATGTCAACAGGTAACGTTAATGGAACGGACCTGGACAATCAGGAGATCACAACTCTGCTCAGAGACACACATGCTCTTATTTACAAATCACTCGGCTCTCTTCCCAAATGTTCTGGCTCAGTGGGTGGCACTCTCCCGCCTCCGAGTCAGAAGGTTGTGGGCTCAAACCTCACTCCAGAGACTTGAGCCCACTGGCATTCCAGTGCAGTACTGAGGGAGTGTCGCACTGTCGGAGGTGTCGTCTTTCGGATGAGATGTTAAACCGAGGCCCCGTCTGTCCTCTCAGGTGGACGTAAAAGATCCCAGGGCACTATTTCGAAGAAGAGCAGGGGAGTTATCCCCGGTGTCCTGAGCCAATATTTATCCCTCACCACCATCACTAAAAACAGTATATTTGGTCATTATCACATTGCTGTTTGTGGGACCTTGTCCGATTTCAAAACCTCTTTGTAAATCATTAACCCAGGTGCTAGCACACTGTAAATCTACAAATCCCAAATCCTAATCCCAATCCCAATCCCAATGTTTGCTTCTGTTCCTCAGATTTCATTGACATAACTTCTGTCTTCAGAAAACTGTGGAGATCTGACAGTAACTGTTTGGCCTGAAAATATTAAAATGTGGATCTGACCTGATTACAAGAGACCAGGGAAAAGCCATTCAGCCCAACAAACCCCAGCCTTTTCGATAGATCATCCCACTTACCCACCTTCTCCGCATATCCCTCAATCCCACTTACCCACCTTCTCCCCATATCCCTCAATCCCACCTACCCACCTTCTCCCCATATCCTTCAATCCCGCCTACCCACCTTCTCCCCATATCCCCCAACCCCACCTACCCACCTTCTCCCCATATCCCCCAACCCCACCTACCCACCTTCTCCCCATATCCCTCAATCCCACCTACCCACCTTCTCCCCATATCCCTCAATCCCACCTACCCACCTTCTCCCCATATCCCTCAATCCCACCTACCCACCTTCTCCCCATATCCCTCAATCCCACCTACCCACCTTCTCCCCATATCCCTCAATCCCACCTACCCACCTTCTCCCCATATCCCCCAACCCCACCTACCCACCTTCTCCCCATATCCCTCAATCCCACCTACCCACCTTCTCCCCATATCCCTCAATCCCACCTACCCACCTTCTCCCCATATCCCTCAATCCCACCTACCCACCTTCTCCTCATATCCCATCAATCCCACTTACCCACTTTCTCCCCATATCCCTCAATCCCACCTACCCACCTTCTCCTCATATCCCATCAATCCCACTTACCCACCTTCTCCCCATATCCCATCAATCCCACTTACCCACCTTCTCCCCATATCCCTCAATCCCACCTACCCACCTTCTCTCCATATCCCTCAATCCCACCTACCCACCTTCTCCCCATATCCCTCACTCCCACCCACTCACCTTCTCCCCATATCCCTCAATCCCACCTACCCACCTTCTCCCCATATCCCATCAATCCCACTTACCCACCTTCTCCCCATGTCCCTCAATCCCACCTACCCACCTTCTCTCCATATCTCTCAATCCCACCTACCCACCTTCTCCCCATATCCCTCACTCCCACCCACTCACCTTCTCCGCATATCCCTCAATCCCACCTACCCACCTTCTCCCCATATCCCTCAATCCCACCTACCCACCTTCTCCCCATATCCCTCAATCCCACCTACCCACCTTCTCCCCATATCCCTCACTCCCACCCACTCACCTTCTCCCCATATCCCTCAATTTCTTCTCTCTTAGGAACATATCTAATTGTCTCCTGACCCATTTACACTGTTCGCTTCAATGTCCTACCCTGGGAACTTATTCCATCACGTGATTACCCTTTGAATTAAAAAGTTCTTCCTGATATCCCTTCTCACTCTTCACTTTTAATTGTATCCCCTAGGATTTCAATCCTTCACCAGGGGCAGTAATTAGTTGGATCAGTTTTGCTATTTAAGGAAACATTACAGGATTTTGCTGTTTTCTGAATAAATGGGCAAAGTTTTTTTTGCATGAGATGTGGGCGTCATTGGCAATGCCAGCATTTATTGTTCATCCTTAATTGGCCTTCTTGAACGGCTGCAGTCCATCTGGTAAAGCTAGTATACGGTTTGGTACAACTGGGTGGCTTGCTGGGCCATTTCAGAGGGCAGTTACGAGTCAGCCACATTGATGTGGGTCTGGAGTCACATATAGACCAGACCGGGTAAGGACGGCAGATTTCCTTCCCTAAAGGACATTAGTGAACCAGATAGGAATCCGATAGTTTCATGGTCACCATTACTGACACTAGCTTTCTCTGCCAAATTTATTTAATTAACTGAAGTTAAAATCCCCAGCTGCCGTGCTGGGATTTCAACTCATATTTCCAGACTACTGCGTCCAGTAACATCACCACTGTTATTTACCATACCCCCATCTCACAACTTGATTCATTTGCAGCTACCAGTTCTGGAACAATTGAGACTTGACGTGGGCTCACGGCAAAGAAACAGAGTCAATGAAAACCGAAGCACCTGCTGGAGAAAGACAGGCAGCAATGACCGACCGCTGTCCCTGTCCTGGGAGTGTTTGATGGGACAGTGTAGAGGGAGCTTTACCCTGTATCTAACCCGTGCTGTACCTGCCCTGGGAGTGTTTGATGGGACAGTGTAGAGGGAGCTTTACTCTGTATCTAACCCGTGCTGTATCTGCCCTGGGAGTATTTGATGGGACAGTGTAGAGGGAGCTTTACTCTGTATCTAACCCGTGCTGTACCTGCCCTGGGAGTGTTTCATGGGACAGTGTAGAGGGAGCTTTACTCTGTACCTAACCCGTGCTGTACCTGCCATGGGAGTGTTTGATGCGACAGTGTAGAGGGAGCTTTACTCTGTATCTAACCCGTGCTGTACCTGCCCTGGGAGTGTTTGATGGGACAGTGTAGAGGGAGCTTTACTCTGTATCTAACCTGTGCTGTACCTGCCTTAGGAGTGTTTGATGGGACAGTGTAGAGGGAGCTTTACTCTGTATCTAACCTGTGCTGTACCTGCCCTAGGAGTGTTTGATGGGGACAGTGTAGAGGGAGCTTTACTCTGTATCTAACCCATGCTGTACCTGTCCTGGGAGTGTTTGATGGGACAGTGTAGAGGGAGCTTTACTCTGCATCTAACCCGTGCTGTACCTGCCCTGGAAGTGTTTGATGGGACAGTGTAGAGGGAGCTTTACTCTGTATCTAACCCGTGCTGTACCTGCCCTGGGAGTGTTTGATGGGACAGTGTAGAGGGAGCTGTACTCTGTATCTAACCCATGCTGTACCTGCCCTGCTAGTGTTTGATGATGACAGTGTAGAGGGAGCTTTACTCTGTATCTAACCCGTGCTTTACCTGCCCTGGGAGTGTTTGATGGGACAGTGTAGAGGGAGCTTTACTCTGTATCTAACCCGTGCTGTACCTGCCCTGCGAGTGTTTGATGGGGACAGTGTAGAGGGAGCTTTACTCTGTATCTAACCCCGTGCTGTACCTGCCCTGGGAGTGTTTGATGGGACAGTGTAGAGGGAGCTTTACTCTGTATCTAACTCATGCTGTACCTGCCCTGCGAGTGTTTGATGGGGACAGTGTAGAGGGAGCTTTACTCTGTATCTAACTCATGCTGTACCTGCCCTGGGAGTGTTTAAGCTGACTCTGTAACCTTGGATAACCAGGCCTCTTTCCCCACATTGACATATTTCAGCACAAACATCCACCAAAGTTGGTTGTTTGGTGAATATGGAATAAGAGAATACAGAGTGAATTAAAACCCAGGGATCTGGCAATGAAGCAGAAAAGCTGAGCTTAGTCCAAGATATTAAAGGAAAAGCAGCAGATTCTAGTGTGGGAGAAACTCCTTCACTGAAAAATCCCAAGTGAAGGGTCCATGCGCTTATCACAGAAAGAGCACCGAGGGCGACAGGAGCAAGAGAGAGGAGGAAGTCAGTCGGAGAGTAATGGGTAGGTGACACCAAAATGTGTGGATCCTCAGAGGAAAGGGAGATTTCTGCTCCTCTGGAAAGAGTCACTGGGCAGTGCTGGAGAGCAGAAGGCCTGGCCAATCTTTCTCTGCAGAGCCCAGGAAGGCAAGACCAATAGTAACATTGCAGCCATCGTATTGGCTGTGATCGACTCACTGCAGACACCAAACCTGGAACAAGACTGGCATTGAGACGGCAATTTGAGGATTGAGGGAGGAGGGGAGTGTAGGATGGAGAGATTGGGACCTTTGGAGGAACAAGCAAGCAGTGCCCACAGCAGATCCCTAGAACAGAGAGGGGCAGGGAGGTGAGAGGAGGAGGTGTGATCAGGCGAGGTTCTCCTCGTCTCCTTCATACAATGTTCCTTGTTCCCCGGCACCAGCAAGTCAGAGTTAAGCAGCACTCAATATGTTTTGTTAATGTCTGGGAGAAATGAGGTTTTCTCCTCAAAGGGGACAGTTTAATTGCTGCTCACAATTTCTTTGGAAGCCTCAACCTTTTCCTGGGTTGCTCGCTGTGCTGGGATAGTTTCAGAGGGAAATGTTCGTCTCAGTGCGATCCCACAGTGGGGCCACATCACAGACCGGGTCTGACCTCCCCTCACCCCCCTCACCCACCCTCCCACCCCCCCCTCACCTTCCCTCCCCCTCACCTCACCTTCTCACCCCCCCTCACCCCCTCCCCCTCACCTCACCCCCCTCACCTCACCCCCTCCCCCTCACCTCAGCCCCCTCACCCCACCCCCTCCCCCTCACCTCCCCCTCCCCCTCACCTCACTCCCCCTCCCCTCACCCCCCTCACCTCACCCCCTCCCCCCTCACCTCCCCCTCCCCCCTCACCTCCCCCCTCACCTCTGTTAGATCCGTGTATCTTGATGTTGTGTTTCCTTCAATAATGAGACAAGAGGCTGCAGGTGTAGTGTATGTACTTTGCAGAAGGAACTATATTCTGCAGCCCCTGTATACTGCAGTACCAGTAGTGACCACCCCTGTATATAAGCCTGTGTAGTAACATTTGCATAGTAGTTCCAGGTTGCCTCCATTCAGTAAAGACCTGTTATAACCAACTCCTGCAGTCCGTGTCTCAATTATACACGGACATAATACTGGCGACGAGCAGATACGAACTTACCTACAGTCTGCACCACCTCATGGGGATCCATCCCTGAAGCGAAGTTATCAGAGGTCGAGGCCAGAAGGAAGAAAGAAACAGAAGAAACGGGCGTCGACCGTGGGCATCCGCCTCTGAGTCAGCGGAGTTGAAGAATTGCAGGAGAGGCTGTCGAGAGCGGGGCTTGGTTATCCTGTCGATGGTGCTTCAGCTAATCGGGCTGGTGGCAGGTAGTACACAGATCCTTCCTGGGCTGCGGCGGGCTAGAGCTCGATCGGGTGGCTTTGCAACGGGGCCGAGCAGCGTTGTCGGGAAGAGGAGAGAGAGAGAGAGAGGGTGGAGCACACAGGGCGCGGCCGGTGCTACGAAGCCGGGCAGCGTACAGACCCGAGAAGAGGGAGGCAAGAGTCCCGCAGGGTTGTTCCGACGACGGGGAAATAATAAAAATCAAACGCGCAGAAAGCCGCGAGGAGCTGCAGTTGCCATGGGAACCGCGGAGAGCGGCGTTAGCAACAGCGCAGGGAGAAGTACGCGAAGACCATAGGGCGTCGCCATCAAGGCATAACACGCCAGCAACAGCGCTAGCAACAGCGGAGAAGACAGAAAGCGCAGGAGGCGCCATCTTAATCCAGCGGGGAAGAAGGCAAAGCGCGGGAGGCGCCAGTTTGTTAAATCGGGGAAGAAGGCAAAGCGCGGGCGCCATCTTAGATTTCCAAGATGCCGAAGACTGGCAATATCACTGCCTTCAACAATGCAATAGAAGACTGGACCACGTATGTGGAAAGAGTCGAGATATATTGCGAGGCAAACGAAGTAGCCGATGAGAAAAAGGCATCGGTACTGCTAAACTTAATGGGCGCAAGAACGTACGGCCTATTGCGGGTCCTGATTACTCCAGCCAAACCGAAGGCGAAGAGTTTTAATGAAATTGTTGCTATCCTACAGGAACACCTAAATCCTACACCGCTGCTGATAGCAGAAAGATTTAAATTCCACAGGAGAAATCAGCATAAAGATGAGAACAATGCTGATTACCTTACGGAACTACGCAAGCTATCAAAGCACTGCCAGTTCGGAGCAGGACTGGCAGATACCTTACGGAACAAATTTGTCTGTGGACTCCTGAGTGAAGGAACCCAGAAGAGGTTACTCTCAGAGAAAGAGCTGACGCTAGATAAGGCTTTCAGCGTGGCAGTATCGTACGAAGCAGCAGCCAGGGGAGCTGCGGAAATACAACAAAAGCCACAGGAATACGGCACCCACGAAATGACACGGGAATTTGCAAAATGTTATCGCTGCGGCAGAACAAACCATGACCAGAAGAACTGCTGGTCCAAGGACAAAATATGCAGGCAATGCGGAAAGATGGGACACATTGCACGAGTTAGCAGGTCTGGGAAGAAGACCAACGACAACAAAAAGGCTTCTAAGGAACCGTACAGGAAAGTACAAAAGATGACGGACAGTAGTTCCAAAGACCAGATGAGCGATAGTGAATCCGGGAACAAGAGACTAAGCTGTCTCAAACTTCACAACGTAATCACAAAAGAGGATCACCGAACCATTTGGGTCACCCTCACGATAGCAGGGTCCCAAGTCAAAATGGAATTGGGTACAGGATCAGCTCTAACTGTCATGAATCGACGAGACTACGAGCGGCTATTCTCACACATACCCTTGAAAGAGACATCCATTGTCTTGAAGACGTATACGGGGCAAAAAGTATACCCCAGAGGAAAAATAAGGGTGCCTGTCGAATACAACGGCAAGGAAAGACAGAAATTGTATCTGTACATACTGCAAGATGGTGGACCACCGTTATTGGGACGTGAATGGATCAGAAAGATAAGTTTAGACTGGCACTCCATTCAGGCACTGACGGTGGCTGGTAAAAAGGATGACGACGTCACTCCTGGACGATTGTCAACAATCTTAACTAACGCCAAAGAGGTATTTCAACAAGAACTGGGAACTCTTAAAGGCGTAACCGCCTCGATAAAAATAGAAGAGAATGCAATTCCCAAGTTTTTCAAAGCAAGACCGGTACCATATGCAATTCGCCCAGCCGTCGAGACAGAGCTGGAGAATCTGGAGGATGCAGGCGTGTTATCTAAGGTAGACTGGAGCGAGTGGGCGACACCCATCGTTCCTGTCATGAAGAAAACGTTAAACAATAAGTCTGAGGAGCCAAGGAAGGTTCGCATCTGTGGGGACTTCAAGGTGACGGTGAACCCAGTCCTTCACACAGTACAATATCCTTTCCAAGGATAGAAGATATCTTCACCTCACTATCTGGAGAGAAGCGTTTTACAAAAATTGACTTAGCACAAGCATATTTGCAGATGGGGGTTGAAGAATCCTCTAGGAAGTATCTCACGATAAACACTCACAAAGGTCTTTACCAGTATAATCGACTGGTATTCGGAGTAGCATCAGCTCCGGCGATATGGCAAAGAACGATGGAACAAGTCCTGCAAGGAATTCCGGGGACTCAGTGTTACTTGGACGACATCCTAGTGACAGGTGAAGATGACAGTAAACACCTTGTCAACCTAGAGCAGGTGCTCACTAGACTACGTGAACATGGGCTACGGGCCAATCGCCCCAAGTGCGAGTTTTTTAAGAAACAGATATCGTATTGTGGCCACGTGATTGATGAAGAGGGGTTACATAAGTCCCCTGACAAAATTGAAGCGGTAGTTAAGGCTCCAGCGCCTGAAAATGTGTCGCAACTGAGGTCATACCTCGGATTGGTGAATTACTACCATAAGTGTTTGCCGAATTTGTCCACAATTCTGCACCCACTGAACGCCCTACTACAAACGGGAGTAGCATGGAAATGGAGCGATGAATGTAAGCGGGCCTTTCAGAAGAGTAAGGACCTAATCACTTCAAGAGAAGTAGCTCACTACAACCCATCACTGCCGATCAGACTGGCGTGTGATGCGTCTCCCTACGGCATTGGGGCGGAACTGTCACATAAATTCCTTGATGGTTCAGAGAGGCCAATAGCTTTTGCGTCATGCTCGTTAACTTCAGCCGAGCGTAACTACGCCCAGATTGACAGAGAGGCCCTCAGCCTGGTGTGGGGGGTGAAGAAGATCAATCACTACCTGCACGGTCAGAAATTTACTCTACTTACTGATCATCAACCTCTTGTCTCCATTTTCAACCCTCAGAAGGGCGTACCAATAATGACAGCACAATGGCTACAGAGGTGGTCCCTTTTCCTAGGGGCACACCAATATGAAATCGAGTACAAAGGAACTAAACAGCATGGGAATGCTGATGGATTGTCGCGCCTACCGTTGCCGACGGTGGAAGAAGAACTTGCAGTGGATCCAGTGGAGATATTCCACTCGACCATAGTCGAATGTCTCCCTGTGACGAATGCAAACATAGAAAAGGAAACACAAAATGACCCGACACTCTCCCGGGTCTATGATTTAACGGTGAAGGGATGGCCAGCACATGGCGAACCACTGCTGCCAGCATTCTCGCCGAGAAGAGAACAGCTGTCAGTGTGCAGAGGAACCTTGATGTGTGGATCCAGAGTAGTAATTCCACCCAAATTGAAGGATAGAGTGCTCAATGAGCTTCATGAGGGTCATCTGGGAGGGGTAAAAATGAAGAACTTAGCCAGAGCATTTGTGTGGTGGCCGGGAATCGATAGAGAAATCGAAGAGATGACCAAGAGCTGTACAGGATGCCAGAAGGTCCAAAACGCCCCACCACAAGCCCCTCTACATCCATGGGAGTGGCCCTCATCTCCATGGCAAAGGGTGCACGTTGATTTTGCTGGTCCATTTATGGACTCGATGTTTTTAATTGCGGTGGATGCACATTCAAAGTGACCAGAGGTAATAAAAATGTCCTCAACCACCACAGAAAAAACTATCACAGTCTTACGAACCATATTCGCCAGGAATGGGCTGCCTGAACAGATTTGCTCCGACAATGGACCACAGTTTGTGTCTGAAGAGTTCCGGAGGTTCTTAAAGAACAATGGTGTTAAGCATTACACATCTGCCCCATATCATCCGGCCACTAATGGATTGGCCGAGAGGTTCGTTCAAACATTCAAGAAGGCTATCAAGGCAATGTGTAATGAAGATATACCCCTACAGCACAAGGTGGATAACTTCTTGTTTGCCTACCGGAATGCGACACATGCGGCTACCAACCAAACTCCAGCCATGATGTTCTTCAATCGAAGACTACGATGCCGCTTGGATTTGGTTAAGCCAAACATCAGAAGAGATGTGGAGAACAGGCAGTTTCAGAATATGAATGAAAGGCCGACCAGGAGTTTTAAGATAGGTCAACCAGTTTTGGCCCGGGACTACCGCACTGAGAAATGGCAGCCAGGAACGATCTGTACACGGCAAGGACCTCTAATGTATACCATGGACGTTGGAGAGAGCATTGTAAGATGCCATGCTGACCAGATTCTAGAGTCACTGGGAAACGTCAACTCCACACCACGATCTGATACACCTGGCGATGAAACCGAAGTACCAATTGCATCTACCTCAGAATCGGTGATATTGGAAGCAGATGAACCAAACAACGACGTTGATCCCGACTCAACGTTGCCAGAAGAACCTGATACCCCAAAGAGGCGTTATCCAGACAGAATCAGGAAGCCTCCTCAAAGACTGAACTTATAATTGCTTAACTTCAACTAATGTATCTAGCAACTGTAATTGTAAATATGTTATTTCATTGTTAATTGAATGTTATGTACTGTTTAGCTAAAAGGGGAGGAATTGTAGTGTATGTACTTTGCAGAAGGAACTATATTCTGCAGCCCCTGTATACTGCAGTACCAGTAGTGACCACCACTGTATATAAGCCTGTGTAGTAACATTTGCATAGTAGTTCCAGGTTGCCTCCATTCAGTAAAGACCTGTTATAACCAACTCCTGCAGTCCGTGTGTCAATTATACACGGACATAATAGCAGGGAACAATCAACAGGTGTTTACTGGATGAGGGTTACTCTAAAACTAACTATACAGATCCCTACTCAAAATTTATATACAGGTGTGGTCACTGCCGGTACTACAGTATACAGGAGCTGTAAAAAGTAGTTCTCCCCTTAAAGGTACATACACTACAACCTCCCCCCCTCACCTCCTTCCCCTCCCCCCCTCATCTCTCCCTCTCCCCCCCTCACCTCCCCTCTCACCTCACCCCACTCCCCACCACCTCACCCCCTCACCCAACCCCTCCCCCTCTCACCCTCTCACCCCCCTCCCCCTCCCCCTCTCACCCTCTCACCCCCTCCCCCAACCCCTCCCCCTCTTACCCTCTCACCCCCTCTCCCTCCCTCCCTCTCCCCTCGCCCCTCCCCCTCCTGCCGTCCTTACCCAGTCTGGGCCTCTATGTGACTCCAGTCCCACACCAATGTGGTTGACTCTCAGCTGCCCCCTGAGATGGGCCGAAGGAGCCACTCATTGCACCAAACCGCTGCACGAAGGCCCAACGCCACCTTCTCAGGGTAACCAGGGATGGGCAATAAATGCCGGCCTTGCCAGCGACGCCCACATCCCCAGAGTGATTTCTTTTTAGATGCAGCAATGATTCCTACCAGAGCCACAGCTAACTTTTCTTTTTAATCAGAGAATGGGGAATTAGTTCAGGATGCGATTTTCTTAGCTGCCCGTCTCTTACTCTCGCACCCTTGCTCGAGGCTGCCACTGAGAGGGCTGCGTGCTGTAATCCCCAACGCCAGTGTCCTAATAAAAGCCTCCACACACAACACAAATTAATGAAATGTTCAGACTGTAGTAATTAAACACTCAGTACCTCCACTTACTGAATGTTAATCAGCCTGTTTCGCCCGGGGTTTTGACAACATTTGCTGTCGGTCTAATGAACTCCACTAATCTCTGCAGCTCCTGACAGAGAGCACTCGGAACTCAGCCTTAAAACAACAACTCAGTTTATTATCGGTTGCTCACATAATCTGTGTGGAAATTGATGAGATGGCAAGGGCACTATCTACATTTTTACAGAAATGTTTTTTTACAAACTTTTCACACAACAGCTGCCAGGGGCGATATAATTAGAGTTTGTTTGTAGTGCCGAATCTTTCCAGTGTGGTGATCCCTGAGGGTTCGCTTTGAATGAGGATGAATCCTCCACTAAACGTTTCATGGCAGGCGTGACAGTGATAGGCATCACTGACATTATAACAAGCCACACAACTCAGCCCTTCCCATCACAGTCACCGACCCTCTCCCTGGAACACTAGATTCAACTATCAGTGTACACACAACAATCTCATACACCCAGACAACCGAAACCCCTCAACCCCAAACCCCATCAAACCCCAAACCCCTCAACCCCAAACCCCGTCAACCCCAAACCCCTCGATCCCAAACCCCGTCAAACCCCAAACCCCTCAATCCCAAACCCCGTCAAACCCCAAACCCCTCGATCCCAAACCCCTCGACCCCAAACCCCCTCGACCCCAAACCCCCTCGACCCCAAACCGCTCAACCCCAAACCCCCTCAACCCCAAACCGCTCAACCCCAAACCCCCTCAACCCCAAACCCCATCAAACCCCAAACCCAATCGACCCCAAACCCCATCAAACCCCAAACCCCGTCGACCCCAAACCCCGTCAACCCCAAACCCCTCAGACCCCAAACCCCATCGACCCCAAACCCCTCAGACCCCAAACCCCTCAGACCCCAAACCCCTCAGACCCCAAACCCCATCGACCCCAAACCCCATCGACCCCAAACCCCATCGACCCCAAACCCCCTCGACCCCAAACTGTAAAGCGCTTTGGGACATCCTGAGGTTGCGGAAGGCATTATAGAAATGCCAGTTCTTTCTTTCTAAGCCTTCCGTCGTTTTACTCTTTCCTCCTGTCATGTGTCAGGAGGTGTGTTTTAGGGGAGCTGATGGTTGTCAAGTCTGAGGAGGCAGCTTAACTTCCTAAAATGAAGACATTTGTGGTGGTATGTTTGACAAAATAAGTATATTGTACTCTAAATTGGACACGAATTGCTACAGATTAAGTTCAAAGAATCAGAAGCTGAGACAAGTCACTTGCAAAAGCTACTAAAACACTCAAAACCAGTACAGATGAGCAGGAAAATAGAAATGGATGGAATAATGTTTGTCTTTTTTGTCTGCCTGAAGGCAATAAGCCAAGGGAAGGATTGATCAGCGCCATGCATCAATTGTTAAGTATGTCTGAAACCGTGGAACTGGAGTCAGCAGCCCTGCACAGACCCTGCACCAATCCCCCATCCCGAGGATTACCCCTGTGCCATGGCCCAGAAGGGGCTCCAACTTCTGGGTGTTCCTTGATGTGCTGAGGCAGAGGTTCGAACTTTAGTTTCAACAACTCCCTTTCTTGGAGGGACGGACTCTTGCTGGCAGATTCTGTACTTCATCAAAGTCATTGTTCAGGTGCCGAGCATCAGCAAGCTATCAACTGTACTGTGCAGAGCTTTATAACCAAGCCCAATCCTGTCCTCACCCAATGGCCGTTTATTTGCATATTTGTTTTATTAGTTCTTGGGATCTGGCAAGGCCAGCATTTATTGCCGATCCTCAGTTGCCCTTGAGAAGGTGGTGGTGAGCCGCCTTGAACCGTGTGGTGAAGGTACTCCCACAGTGCTGTGAGGGAGGGAGTTCCAGGATTTTGACCCAGTGATGATGAAGGATCGGTGATATATTTCTAAGTCAGG